>NW_006922232.1:410752-438856 GCF_000298275.1 Orycteropus afer afer | reverse complement strand
CTATTTCTTTATATTGGTATCACTTCCCTCTCATAGTTTCTTCTTCCTTTTTGTGTAGAGATATTTTGACTGTAAGGTTATCATATTCTTGGAAATTTATTTTAGGGATTCTTTACAACCTTCATAAATTTGGATTCTTTGGAAATGGCTTTTGCTTTTGCATAGACCAAACATCTAAAGACATATTGCAAGATCTACAGTTCATCATTTTGGCTTTTTGGTGGCACAGAAGTAGTGAACATAGGTTATAAAGACACATAAATTTAAATTTGTGAATAAAACTTTTCCACATTGTTTTTTGCTTGTGTTTCTTTATTACTATTGTTTGTATTTGGCTTATCAATTACTAACATTTGTTATTGCCTTTCCATCTAGTACTCAAAGAATATGTTTCACATTTCTACTTCCTTCTGACATGGATGGTGAAGAGCTTCTTTTGAAACTATGGTGCATGGTCTGTTCTTGGGCTTTATTTCTTGTTATCTGCAATGCTTTGAATAACTGACTTCAATGCACAGGTTTTGGCAGATACTCACCAAGTAAAAGGTTGACTGCAGGGAAAACATTTTTATATTTTGATTCCTTTTCCTTTTAGTACCTCACCTGAGAATACCTGACTGTCTCACCAGATAACTAACATTTTTAGAAGATAGATTTTATATTCTATACAAAAGGAGCTCTGGTAGCATAGTGGCTAAGACACTTGCCTGATAACCAGACGGCTGGCGGTTCAAACCCGCCAGCCACTCCTCGGATGGAAGGTTGGGCATTCCTACTTCAGTAGTTATACTGCCTCGGAAACCCAAGGAGGGGTCACTATGAGTCGGGGCTGACTCGATGGCAAATAACAACAACAACAACAAATACAATTTTTAACTATTTTACCAGAGGAGTTTATTCAGGTTACTAATCTGCCTATGAACATTCTTGATTTACTGCTATGAACCTTTGTAAAGAACTCAAAAATTCAACTCATTGCCATGGAGTCGGATCTGACTCATAGAGACCCTTCCTTGGTTTCCAAGGCAGTATCACTACAGAAGTAGATTGCCCAATCTTCCTTCTGAATTTCTAAAAAACAGCATGCTAAATGTATTGAAGGAAATCTGGTGGTGCTAAATTGAAAAAATCACATGGGATTATAATATTGACTAGTGTAATATTACATATTATTCTACAATCAAAACTATACAATCCTTAGACATTTTGTATGCCAGGATAAAGATTGTTCATGATAATGACGGCTTATTTAAAGACTGACACTACTTTAAACTGCTAACAAGAGTTAGACTATTTTCTCTCATCTTTATTCATCATAAAGATAAATTAAAAATATAATTATTGCTGAGTACCACTGAGTCTATATACAAAACTTTCAATATAAACTAGGGGTAGGAAGACCTCTCCAAACAGATGTAGTCTAAAAACACTTTACAAATCCACTATACTTTTACCTGCCATGTGAATTCATGTATACTTCCAGCCTTAGAATATGCTAAGCCTCTGACATTAGTGTGTGATTTTTATTCTTCTAAAGGACACAGTCCATAAATCTTTAGTGCATATTTCCCGCTCAAAACAAAATACTACCTTGTATTTCTAGATGTTTATAATTTTTTTTTTTGCTAGAAATTTCTAATTTAGTAGAGATAAAGAAAAAATAAAACTTAATTGATGGTGTATATAATTTGATTTATAATTCAACCCGTTTGCCAAATAGTGAGTAATAGATTCTTAGATGAAAGAGTATGAATTTTATCACAATGGTATAAAGTAACTTTATTTTAACTAAATTTAATATATGGGAGTTTATTTTTGTGATCATTATTTTTTAATATTTATTAATGCAATTCATATTTGGTAGGATAATGTGTACCATTATTGATGCTGATCAATTGAAAACTTTGCTCTTTGGAAACAGGTAATTCATTATATCTTATGTGGTGGAGTAGTTGTATGAATAAGCACCTGTGCATTTAAGTGTTTGGTCTTTCAGCTTACAGTATTTCTTTAAAATAGCTACTGCTGTTCTATTAACTTAAATATGTTTAGATGTAATGCATCTATTTTTATAAATTAATGAAACATTTTGTTTGGATGAAGAATGGAAATTTTAGATCTTAAGCAATGTCTATATTAGAATTAACTGACTATTGAGTAGACTGTATAACTTATCACAGAAGATCATACTTCAAAAATATTATTTCTTAGAAGCCTTTGACTTCTAGGAAGTTGACTGGCTCAGGGATTTATCAGGCTTTTCATAATGTGAGAACTAATTCTAACAGTCAGTTAGAATGGAAGCATTTCAGAAATGATGCTATCTGAAATTTGAGCACTATGAAGTTTCCTAATGTACTCTCACTCTTTCACCCACAGATTTTCTCTGTTTTGTTTCAGAGATAGGATTAGTGTCATAGTCAAGAGTGTATAATTGAAGTGCCATTGTTATTCAATGTTTATATTATACCCAAAATAATGATCAAGGATTAACTAAGGGTCAAAGCACAGTGGATTGAAAAAATAAGGAAACACACACAGAGATGTACACAAGCACACATACAAGGAATTGTCAATGAAAATTAGAAGCACATAAGTGATAAATTTCTTCTCAGTAATGGAGTATCTACTACAAGGGAATGTGAAAATCAAAGGCAATAGTGACAGAAATTAATTTTGTTCATATCATGAACATTTATAGCAGACACAGAACCAGGCACGTTCATCGAATGGCAAAAACTGAAAACCCCAAAAAATTATTAAGGCCATCAAGTTCATCTCATACTCAGTGAAAGCTTGTTTAGAGCAAGAATGATGGATGATTCTTATTTTTAGTCTTCTTGAGTTTGAAACATTTTGAGAAGTGAAGCTTCTGCTCTTCCTCATTTCAATTCAGTACATTCTCAACCTAACACATCGCTTTCATCACAAACATGCCCCATGTGTATACTGTGAGCTCAAGACAACTGAAAAAAAAAAAAAAAATTACTCTTTTTCAAGGATAGCCGATTTTGTCTCTTTTGGGATCTTTGTATGTATAGATTTCTTCACCATTGAAATGGTTTTATGATATTTCCTATGTTGTTTCCTCCACTTTTTCTAAATTAGCACAAAAGTCATTAGTTTCATGAATTCTTTACTGACAACTTCATTTTTTTTCTTAATATATCCTACTTTATACTTTTGATTTTTTTTTATATTACAATTTGAAGAAATGTAGACTTACAGAAAATTTCAAGAGTACAGAAAATTTCCTTATCACCCTCCTGACAATTTCCCCTAAAATTAATGTTTAAATAGCCATAGTGCCTAAGGCACTTGACTGCTAACCAGAAGGCTGGCAGTTCAAACCCATCAGCCACTCCTCAGAAGGAAGGTTGGGCAATCTACTTCTGTAGTGATACTGCCTCAGAAACCAAGGAGTGGTCGCTGTGAGTCGGGGCCAACTTGACGGCACATAACAACAACAACAACAACATACAATTATAAAAATATGAAGTTAATATTGTTAAAATATATTAAAAGAAAAAAACTACAAAACAATTTCAAATGCTTCCAGTTTTTCTACTACTGTACTTGTGTAGAATATCTGCAGCTAGATAACTAGAATCCATGGAAGGAGTTATAAAGTTAAGCTATGGATTTGGGGGGTAGGTCATAAGCATACATTCACATTATTTAAAGCCATTGAATTGGATAAGCTTACCTCAGAAGTGAGTGCAAATAAAAAATAAGATATCCAAATATTTATCAACAAGGTATATATCATTTAGAAATGAAGAAAAAAAGGAGAATTCACCAAACAGATCATTCAGTGAGGACTGAAATATCCAAGTGGTTATGCTATCACTGTGGCCAAATTAAAAAGAAAAAGAAATATAGATACAGATGATATACATGTAGATATACAGACAGATATGTAGAAATATATATGGAAGCAGCAGTCAAGACTTCAGATTATGTATTGCACTGGCCAAATCTGCTGCAAAAGACCTCTTTCAAGTGCTGATGGACAAAGATGTCTCCTTGCAGACTAAGGTGCACCTAACCCAAGCCATGGTATTCCCAGTTGCCTCATATGCATGTGAGAGCTGAACAATGAGTAAAGAAGACCAAAGAGGAGTTGATGCTTTTGAGTTGTGGTGCTTGTGAAGAATGCTGAAAGTACCATGGACTGCTAAAAGAACTAACAAATCTGTCCTGGAGGAAGTGCAGCTGGAATGCTCCTTAGAAGTGAGAATGACCAGACTTTTTCTTACCTACTTTGGTCATGTTGTCAGAAGGGACCATTCCCTGGAGAGGGATGTCATGTTTAGTAGAGTGGAGGGTCAAAAAAAGAGGGAGGCCCTCCATGAGATGGATTGACACGGTGGCTGCAACAATGGGCTGAGGTATAGCAAGGATTGTTTGGCTGGCACAGGACCAGGCAGTGTTTCCTTCTGTTGTACATGGGGTCACTATAGTCGGAGACAACTCGATGGCATCTAATAACAACAACAATACAGAAATAAATATAATGCAGAAAAATTATTAATTGTGAGAAGTGTTTTTTTTAACCTTTTACTGTGATTTAGATGAACGTTTACAAAGCAAATTTGTTTTCAATTCAACATTTCATACACATTTTCTTTCCTGACATTGATTGCTATCCAATCCCCACAATGTAACAGTACTCTGCCTATTTCCTCCCTGTGGTTACCTTTCCCCTGTGTCTTTCTTTCCTATAAATTCCTGCCTTCTGTGTTCCAAACATGCATGAAAGCTGCTCCTCTGATCTCCTGTGGTTGATTGTTCTGATGAGTGAAACTCCCTGGGGTAATTGTTCATCTCGTAGGCCTACTACTGTTTGACTAAAAGTTAAACCATAGGAATGAGTTAAATTCCAATCCCAAAGGGTGACTAAAGGCCAAGGTCTCAAAAGTTTCACCAGACACCATCAGACAACTCAGCCTGGTCTTTTTTATGTTCTTGAGTTTTGTTCCACATTTTTTCCCACTCTATCCAGGGTCTCTAATTTTGATACCCTTCAGAGTATTTAGCAGTGGTAGATGGGTACCATCTAGTACCTCTGGTCTTAGGACTAGGCTGAAGTTCCCATGGTCTGCTAATTCCTTGAACTTATTGTTTCTATGCATCTTTGATTTTCTTCACTCATCTTGTGTCTGGATGAAGAGAGACCAGTAGTTATATCTTATGTGGCTGCTTGCAAGCTTTTGAGACCCTAGTCACTGCTCACCATGGTAGGATGTAGAACAACGTTTTTGTGTGCTATTTTATGACAATTGACCATGGTCCTGAGGCCATAGGCCCAATGACTCACTCCCTCATGGTGTTTTGTTGTGGCTAAGAACTATCATAAATATGTCCACTGTCCATTTTACTACATATATTGGCATTTTTATATCACATGCAAATAGGTACATAGAAATATCTTCTGTCGAATCTATATAGGGTCATGAGTATATTCCTGTTCACCTACCCATGCCTGATCATTCTGCCTATGAATCCACTTGTAGATTAAGGCATGTTGCTACTGGTAATGCAGAATTGTGTATGTAATAATAGTTACCTTTTTAGTCTAAACCTCTTGTGCCATTCTCTACATCTTGCTTTTCCTTAGAAATAATGTGCTGGTAACCCACTTTTTGGAATATTGCATTTTCCTTCATGTCTATTAAGTAATTTATGATTTTCCTTCCCACCCCCTACCCCAGTCCCTGATATCTAACAAAGAAAATTTCCTTCCATGCGTAAACTTTTCTTTGACTTTTTTGTAATAGTGAACTCATAAAATATTTGTCCTTCTTGATTGTCTTATTTCTCTTAGCATATTATCTTCCAAGGTCATCCACATTATGAAGTTTTTCATGAATTATTTACTATTCTTTAGTGTTGCATAATATTCCATTGTGTATAAGTAGCATAGTTTGCTTATTCGTTTATCCATTGATGGTCACTTAAATTGATGCATTTCATTGTTATTGTGAATAGTACTGCAGTGAACATAGATTTGTATATATCTATTCATGTCTTGACTCTCACTTCTTTAGCATATATACCTAGTGGGATTGCTGGGTCAAATGGGAGTTTTTCTTTTGACTTTTTAAAAATATGTTATATCATTATTCACAGTGGTTGTACAACTTATAGTCCCACCAAGAATGTATGAGAGTTTAAACTTTATATCCTCAACAGCTTTAGGTATTTCCTGAGTTGTTTAACTTTGCTATTATTGCTGGGCTGAGATAAAATCTCATGGTTGTTTTGATTTGCATCTCTCTAATGGCTGTCAGATTGTCATGTTGTGGTGGCTTGCATGCTACTGTGAGGCTGGAGGCTATGTTAATGGTATTTCAAATGCTAGCACTGTCATTCATGGTGGACAGGTTTCAGCAGAACTTCCACACTAAGATAGACTGGGATGAATGATGAGGCCACCCATATCTCAAAGACTTGGCAAGTGAAAACTTTATGGATAGAAGTGAAACACTGATATATTGCTGGAAAAGATTATGAATGACCCTGTAACATTGTCTGATATAGTGCAGGACAATGAGCTCCTCAGGCTGGAAGGCACTCAGAATATGACTAGGGAAGAGCTACCTCCTCAAAGCAGAGTCTACCTTAATGATGTGGATGGAGTAAAAGTTTTGAGACTTTCGTTTGCTGATAGGGTATGAATTAAGATGGGAAGAAACAGCTGCAAACATCCATTAATAATCAGAATGTATGAAGTATGAATCCAGAAAAATTATAAGTTGTCAAAATGTAATGGAATGCATAATTATCAATATATTTATGCATCAGTGAGCTGAAATGGACTTGTTTTGGTCATTTTGAATCAAGAAATTAAATGATCTACTATGCTCAGAATGAAATTAAAGAGGCATAGCATGACATTCATCGTCACAAAAAAATTTCAAGATCTATCTGAAACACAATGCTGTCAGTGATAGGATAATATCCATATGCCTACAAGGAAAACCAGTTAATACACTATTATTCAAATTTACGCACCAACCACCAAAGTTAAAGATGAAGAAATTAAAGATTTTTACCAATGTTTACAGTCTGAAATTGACCAAACATTCAATCAAGATGTGTTGATTATTACTAGTGATTGTTATAAAAAAAATTGAAAAGAAGAATTGTTATCGTTGTTATATGCTGTCAAGTTATCTTTGACTCATAGACACCCTATGCACAGCAGAACGAAATACTGCCTGGTCCTGTGGCAGCCTCATGATCCTTGCTATAACTGAGCTCATTGTTGCAGAAGAATCATTGGTAGTTGGAAAATATGACCTTGATGATAGACATGATGCTGAAGATAGCATGATAGAATTTTGCAACACCAATGGCTTAGTCATTGCAATATCTTTTTTTTTTTTTTTTCAAAAGCATAAATGATGGATATATATGTGGACCTTGCAAGATGGAATACACAGAAATCAGATAAACTACATTAGAAGAAAGAAGCAGTGGAGAAGCTCTATATCTTCAGCCAAAACAAGGCCAGGAGCTGACTGTGGAATAGACCATCAATTGCTCATATACAAGTTCAAACAAGAGCTGAAGAAAATTAAAGCAAGTCCACAAGAGCCAAAATATGACCTTGATTATATCCAACTTGAATTTATAGACCATCTGAAGAACAGATTTGATGCACTGAACACGTGTTACCCAAAACCAGACAAACAGTGGGATGATATTAAGAACATCATACCTGAAAAAAGTGAAAGGTCATTAAAAAGACAGGAAAGGAAGAAAAGACCAAAATGGATGTCAGAAAAGACTCTGAAATTTCATTTTGCATGGAGAGTAACTATAGCAAATGGATGAAATGACAAGATAAAAGAGATGAACAGATTTCAAAGAGCAGCCGGAGAAGACAAATTCAATTATTATAATGAAATGTCCAAAGACTTGGAGTTAGAAAAGCAAAAGGGAAGAACATGCTAGGCGTTTCTCAAGCTGAAAGAACTGAAGAAAAAATTTAAGCCTAATATAACTTTTAGAAGGTCCCAGTCATCTAGTCATCTTCTGCTCCTTGTGTATTTTTATTATGCCTAATAGTCTACTTATGGCATACATTGTTGTTGTTGTTGTTGTTATGTGCCGTCGAGTCAGCCCTGACTCATAGCGACCCCTCCTTGGGTTTCCGAGGCAGTATCACTACGGAAGTAGGATTGCCCAACCTTCCTTCCGAGGAGTGGCTGGTGGGTTTGAACCGCCAGCCTTCTGGTTAGCAGTCAAGTGCCTTAGCCACTATGCTACCAGAGCTCCCATGCATACATTAGTACCCCTAAAGTGCCTCTATTTTTCCTTTGATGAACTTTATATTTTTTGGTTTTACATTTAGGTCTTTGATTCGTTTGAGTTAGATTTTGTGTATGGTGTGAGGTATAGATCTTGTTTCATTTTCTGGAAATCAATATCTAGGTTTGCCAACACCTTTTGTTGAATAGACTACCTCTTCCTCCTTATATGGGTTTTCACCCTTGACAAAGAACAGTTGTCCACAAGTGGATGAATTTACTTTTGGATTCTCAATTCTGTTCCATTAGTCTATGTGTCTGCCATTGTACCACTATTAGGCTGTTGTCCCTACTTTGGCTGTATAGTAGATTTTGAAATCAGTGTGTGTAAGACATTCAACTTTATTATTTTCTTCAGTTGTTGTTAAGTGCCATTGAGTCATTTCCAACTCATAGTAGTGCTTTGTTTATCTGAGATCTATTTTCTTTCCATATAAAATTAGTTATTGGTTTTTCCATGTTCTTAAAGAATGTTAATGGAATCTCGATCAAAATTGTATTGAATCTATAGATTGTTTTTAATAGTACTGATATTTTCACAAGGTTCATTCTTCCTATCCATAAGTATGGTATGTTCTTCCATTTATGTAGTTTTTTTTCACAGTTTCTTGAAGGAGTATTTTGTAGTTTATTTTGTACAGGTCTTTTGTGTCACTGGTAAGATTTATTCGTAAGTATTTTATCCTTTTGTTAGTTATTTTAAGTGGTATTGTTTTCCTTATTTTCTTTCCAGAGATTTTTTTTGTTGCTGTAGAGGAATCCAACTGAATTTTCTTTGTTGATCTCATATTCTGCCACTTTGCTGAATCTTTCAATTAGTTATAGTCATTTTCTTTCAGAGTCTCTCTCATATATATATATATATATATATATATATATGATCATGTCAACTGTAACTAGAGATTTTTTCACTTTTTGTTTGCCAGTATGGATGCCTTATTTTTTTCTCTTTTTCAGATTATTACTCTAGCTAGGACTTGAAGTACAATGTTGAATAGAAATGGTGATAGAGGATATCCTTGTGTGTTTTCCATTATGAAGTGAAATACTTTCAGTCTCTCTTTATTGAGAACAATAGTGACCATTGCTTTTGCATATATGCCACTTACTAAGGGGAGGAATTTTCCTTCTATTCTTATTTTATTGAGAGTTTTTATCAGGAATAATGTTGGATTTTATAAAATGCTTTTTTATGCATCAATTGATATGAACATATTGTTCTTTTCCTTTATTTTATTTATGTGATTGATTATAGTGGGTGTTTTTCTAGTGTTGAACCATCACTGTATACCTGGTATGAATCCCACTGGTCATGCTGTATTATTTGTTTAGCACATTCTTGGATTCAATTGGCTAGTATTTTGTGTCTATATTCATGAATGATATTTGTCTGTAATTTTGCTTTTTGGTGGTGCCTTGACTAGTTTTGGTTTCAGATTTACGCTTGCTTCATGAAATTAATATGGGAGTATTCCATTCTTTTCTATGTGCTATAAAAATTTGAATAGTATTGGTGTCTTTCTCTGAATGTCGGAAGAAATTTTCCTATGAAACTGTTTGGACTAGGACTCTTTTTTTTTTTTTTTTTTAAGCTTATTTATATATTTTTTTGGCTTTGTTTTGTTTTGTTTATGATCTGTTCAGTTTCTTCTTTTGTTAAACATTTTTTAAAATTTTCTACCTCAGTCTGTGCTAGTTGAGGTAAGTGGTGTGTTGCTGCAAATCTGTCCATTTCTTCTAGGCTTTCAAATTTGTTGAAATACAGTCATTCATAATATCCTGATATTAACCTTTTTATTTTTATTTGTTCTGTTGTGACATCACCCATTTCATTTCTTATTCATGTTATTTCCATTGTCTTCTTTTCTTTTGTTGAATTTGCCAGTGGATTATCAATTTTCTTTATATTTTCAAAGAACCAACTTCTAGTCTTCTTGATACTTTCTATTGTTTTCTATTTTCTTTATGTTGCCTTTATTTTTTATTTATGAATTTATCAATTTATTGATCTATTTACCAATTAATTAATTAATTAATTTTTCCTTCTGGTGACTAAGGGGTCACTATGTGTTGAATCCAACTTGATGGCAACAAGTTTGGTTTGGTTTGGTCTGGTGACTGTAGACTTTTTTCTGTTTTTTTTCTTATTTGTTGGAGATATTCAGTTAAGGTGTTGATTTTGGCTCTTATTTTTTGATGGGCACTATGGTGACGTAGTGCCTATGGCATTTGACTACTAACCAGAAGCCTGGTGGTTCAAACCCACTAGCCACTTCTTGGAAAGAAGGTTGGGCAATTTATTTCTGTAGTGATACTGCCTCGGAAACCCAAGGAGGGGTCTCTATGAGTCAGATCTGACTCAATGGCAGTGAGTTGCTTTTTCTTTTTCTTTTTTTTTTCTGTCTTTTTTGATATGGGCATTAATTGGTATCAATTTCCCTCCAAGCACCATGTTTGCTGTGTCCTAAAAATTTTTGTGTCTTGTGCATTCATTCCACTTGATTTAAGAAATTTTTAAATTTCATGTTTTATTATATCTAGTACCCAGTAGTTTTTCAAGAGACTATTATTTGGTTTCCATTTATTGTTTTTATATCCTTGATAATCCCATTATTAATTTCCAATTTTATAGCATTGTCATCTGTGGCTTTCTTTTTACTGATGATATTTAGCTTCTCCATTGCCTCTTTCATACATGTAGTTGATTAAGTTTCTGTGTATTCCATCTGGTAAGGTCCATGTGTATAGGCTCTGTTTATGTTGTTTAAAATGATGTTTTCAAGGAGTAAGTTGATGGTATTGCAAAACTCTATCATGTCATTTCCAGCATCATTTCTATCACCTAGACCATATTTTCCAAATAACGATGATTCTTTGTTTCCAACTTTCACAGCCCAATCACTGATAATGATTAATACATCTTTATTGAATATTTGGTCAATTTCAGACTGCAGAAATTGTTAAAAATCTTCAATTTCTTCATCTTTGCTTTAGTGGTTGGTGTGTAAATTTGAATAGTCATATTAACTTGTCTTCTTTGTAGGCAAATAGGTAATATCATATTTACAGCATTGTACTTCAGGTTTGATCTTGAGATATCCATTTTGACAATGAATATGATGTCATCCCTTTAATTTGTCAGTCCTGTGTAGAACATCTTATGACTGTTTGACATAAGATGGACAAGACCAGTTCATTTCAGCTCACTGATGCCTAGAATATTGATCTCCATTTCATTTAATTGTGGTCCATTTCATTTTTGATAACTTCCAATTTGCCTAAATTCATACTTTATACTTTCCACATTGCTATTACTTAATTTGTTTGCTGCAGTGTCTTCCCATTTTGAATCATGCCTCATCAGCAAACGAAGGTCTTGAAAGTTTTACTCTATCCACATCATTAAGGTCAACTCTACCTTGAAGAAGTGGCCACTGCCTAGTCGTAGTTCAAGCACATTCCAACCTGAAGGGCTCATTTTCTGGCACTATATCAGACAATGTTTTATTGTTCTTCATAAACATTCCCAGCAATATATCAGATATTATTTCACTGCTATTCATAAGGTGTTCAGTGACCACTGTTTTTAGACAGATTGGTCTCATCCTTCTTCCCAGTCTTTGTCTGCAACCTATCCACTATGGGTGACCCAGCTGGTATTCAAAATACTGGTGACATAGTTTTCAGCATCACAGCAACACACAAGCTTCCACAGTAGGACAAACTGCCAGAGAAATAGTGGTTCAATTCTTTAGGGAAATAAAAATATGCAATGAAAGAAAACATGATTGGCACAAAAGTCACTCTGGAGATCTGTAGTTTTATAGGGAGAGTATTCAATTTTTAAGTTATGCTTGACATTAGTTCTTAAAATTTTTGGTCTCATTTTTAAAGTGGGAATAGTCGATATATTTGTGAAATTTCTTCCTGTAGGAAACTGGGAGAGATTTGGGTTTAATTGCATTGAGTTTTGCAAAGAAGGTTCAAATGAGGGAAGCAAGAGAATGAACAAAGGGGTGATTGCAAAATGGACCATGGAGTTCAAGATCTGTAGTGAAGATAGTGGAAAGAAGATTGGGCAATCTACTTCTGTAGAGATACTGCCTTGGACACTCAAGGAAGGGTTGCTATGAGTCAGATCTAACTCAACAGCAGTGAGTTTGAGAGAAGATAGTTAAGTATTGAAATATCATTAGGTCAATAGATTGATGATATTATGAGGATATAACAAAAAATTGTTTGATTCAGGTCAAGAGCAAATCAGATAACAAGAAACTTGAAATTCAATGTAATGATGAGAGATGTGGTAAAGGAGAAAATCACTGAAGATGAAAATAAAGGAAGAACATTGTTGTTGTTAGGTTCCGTTGAGTTGCTTCTGATTCACTGAAAACCTATGCACAACAGAATGAAACATTGGTGGTCCTGCAACATCCTTTGCTGTGGTTGACCCCATCATGAAATATCAGTCCATCTCATTGAGGGTCTTCCCCTGTGTTGCTGACCCTCTACTTCACCAAGCATGATAATCTTTTCCAGAAACCAGTCCCTTCTGACAACATAACCAAAGGACATTAGACAAACTCTGGCCATACTCTCATGTAAGGAGAATTATGGCTTTATTCTTCCAAAATAGATTTGTTCATTCCTCTGGAAGTCCATGTCATTTTTGGTATCCGTTACCAAATCATAATTAAAATGCATCAATTATTCTTTTGTATTCCTTATTCATTTTCTAGCTTTCACATATATATGAGGCTATGGAAAATACCATGGCTTAGGTCCGGTACACCTTAGTCTTCAAGATGACATGTTTGCTCTTTAACATTTTAAAGAGGTATTTTGCAGCAGATTTGCCCAGCTCAATATGTTGTCTGATTTTGTGACTGCTACTTCTATGAGTGTTGATTTTAAATGAAAGTAAAATGAAATCTCTGACCACTTCAATCTTTTCTCCATTTGTCTTAATTTTTCTTACTTGTACAGTTGTGAGGATTTGTGCTTTCTTTATGTTGAGGTGTAGTCCAAAATTAAGTCTGGAGTCTTTGATCTTCATCAGTAAGTGCTGGAAGTCATCTTCACTTTCAGGAAGTAAGGTTATGTCATGTGCATATCACAGGTTGTTAATGAGTCTTCCTCCAATCCTGACACTGCCTTCTTCTTCATATAGTCCAATTGCTGGCATTATTTGCTCAGCATACAAATTCAATAAATATGGTGAAAGAATACAACCATGATGAACACTCTTCCTGATTTTAAACCATGCGGTATCCCTCATTCTTTTAGAATGATAGCTTCTTGGCCTATGTATAGGTTCCTCATGAGCACAATTAAGCACTTTGGAATCCCCATTCTTTGCAATATTATACATCCTTTTATTACTATTATTATTATTTGCAAAGTCTAATGTCTTTGCTTAGTCAATAAAACACAGCTAGACATCTTTCTGGTATTCTTTTATTCTGTCCTAGACTCATCTGACATCATCAATAATTTCTGTACTTCTACATCCTCCTATGAATCTGTCTTCAATTTCTGCTAGTTTTCTGTCAAGATATAGCTGCAAATGTTTAACTATTTTTTTTATTATCTTCAGCAAAATTTACTTGCATGTGATATTGATTTTATTGTTTTATAATTTCCAAAATCTCTTTTTCTTTGGAATGGGCAGAAATATGTATCTCTTTTAAATTTTGTGGCATGGAAGACTGAGTGGCTCCAGCATTGCATCCATTTGTTGAAATATGTCAGTGAGTATCCCACCAATCCCTGGAGACTTGTTTCACACCAATACCTTCAGTTCAGTTTGGGCTTCTTTCAATACTATCTCTTCTTGATCATATGCTCCCTCCTGAAATAGCTGAATGTCATCCATTTATTTTTGGTATAATGTCTTTTTGTATTCTTTTCATCTTCTTTTGATGCTTCCTGAGCTCTGGTGGAGTCGTGCCTACTACTAACTAGAAGGATGGAAGTTCAAATTCCACAGCCACTCCTCGGAAGGAAGATTGTGCAATATACTTCCGTAGAGATACCGCTTCAGAAAACCAAGGAGGGGTTGCTATGCATTGGAACCAAATCGATGGCAGTGAGGTTTTTTTTTTGTTGTTGTTGTTTGTTTGTTTGTTTGTTTGTTTTTTTGCATTGCTCAGTATTTTGCCAATATATTCCTTTAATATTGCAACTCACTTACTGCTGTCAAGTTGGATCCAACATATAGCAACCCCTCCTGGAGTTTCTAAGGTGGTATTACTATGGAAATAGATTGCCCATCCTTCCTTCTGAGGAATGGCTGGTGTGTTTAAACTGCCAGTATTCTGGTTAACCTTAGACACTAAGCCACCAGAGCTCCCCATAGGGCCTGAGGTTTTTCTTCATTTATTTCAGCTTTTGAAATGCTGGAAGTATTCTTCTCCTTTGGTTTTCTACCACTTGCTACCACTTGACCTTTACACAATTAATTATTATATTTTACTTTGTCTTCTTGAACCACCCTTTTAAATCTGTTGTTCATCTCTTAACCTTTTCTTCCATTTTCTTTTTCTACTTCCATTCAAGGGCAAATTTCAGAGTCTCTTCTCTTCTGACATCGATTTCAGTCTTTTCTTTCTTTCCTATTTTTTAATGACCTTTTACTATTTTTCAAGCATTATCTTCTTTACATTATCTCACAACTCATCTGATGTTCAGTCATTGTGTTCAATGTGTCACATTTATTCTTCAGATGATCTCTAATTTCAGGAATATATAATAAAAGTTTGTATGTTGTGTCTCCTGGACTTGTTTTAATTCTTTTCAGCTTTAGCATTAACTTGCATATGAGCAATGGATGATCTCTTCCACAGTCAGCTCCTGGCCTTGTTCTGACTGATATTGAGCTTCTTTCCACAGATGTAGTAGACTTGATTCCACAGGCTGTTGTTGTTGTTGTTAGGTGCCATTGAGTCCTTTCCAATTCATAACAATCCCATGCACAGCAGAGCAAAACATTGCTTAATCCCGCACCAGCTCCATGATCCTTGCAATGCTTGATCCCTTCGTTGCAGCCACTGTGTCAATCCATTTCATCAAAGGCCTTCTCCTCTTTAATTGACCATCCACCTTACCAAGCATGACATCCTTCTCCCAGGAATGATCCCTCTGACAACATGACCAAAGTAGGTGAGACGAAGTCTGGTCATGCTTGCTTCCAAGGAGAATCTTGGCTACACTTCCTCCAGGACATATCTGTTAGTTCTTTTAGCTGTCCGTGGTACTTTCAGCATTCTTCACCAGCCCCACAACTCAAAAGCAACAATTCTCCTTCAATCTTCCTGATTCACTGTCCAGCACTCACATGCATATGAGGTGATTGGAAACATCATGGCTTGTGTCAGACGCACCTTAGTCCTCAAGGAAACATCATTGTTCCTCAGCACTTGAAAGAGTTCCTTCACAGCTGACCTGTGTAGTGCTACACATCATCTAATGTCCTGACTGCTGCTTCCATTTTTGTCAATTGTAGAATCAAGCAACGTGAATTCTTTGACAACTTCAATCTTTTCTCCATTTATCGAGATGCTGCTTATTGGTCCAGTTGTGAGGATTTTTGTTTTCTTTATATTGAGATGAAACCCCTACTGCAGACTGTATTCTTCAATCTTCATCAGTAAATGCCTCAAGTCATCCTCATTTTCAGCAAGCAAAGTTGTATCATCAGTGTATCTCAAGTTGTTAATGATTCTTCCTCCAATCCTGATGCCACATTTTTCTTCATATAGTCCAGCTTCTCAGATTATTTGCTCAACATATAGATTGAATAAGTATGGGGTAAAGATACAACCCTGACACACTCCCTTCTTGATTTTAAACCATGTAGTGTTCCCTTTTTCTGTTTGAATGACAGTCTCGGACAGCTAAAATGGTCAAGTTGCAGATTTCTCATGAGTACAGTCAAATGTTTGGGAATTCTCATTCTTCTCAATGTTATCCATTATTTGTCATGATCCACACAATCTAATGTCTTTGCATAGTCAATACAAAGCAATTAAACATCTTTCTGGTATTCTTTGCCTTGAGCATGATCCACCTGACATCAACTGTGATATCTCTTGTTCCACGTCCTCCTCTGAATCCAGCTTGCACCTCTGGAAGTTCTCTGTCAATATACTGCTGCAACCGTTTTTGAATTAGCCTCAGTAAGATCTTACTTGCATGCAATATTAATGATATTGTTCTATAATTTCCACATTTTGTGGGATCACCTTTCTTTGGAATGGGTACAAACATGGATCTCTTCCAGTCAGTTGGCCAGGTAGCTGTCTGCCAAATCTCTTGGCATAACCAAGTGAGTGCCTACAGTGAGGCATCCATTTGTTGAAATATCTCAATGGATATTCTGTCTATTCCTGGAGCCTTGTTCTTTGCCAATTCCTTCATTGCAGCTTCAACTTCCTCCTTCAGTACCATTGGTTCTAGATCATATACTACCTCCTGAAATGGATGAAGATCAACCAGCTGTTTTTGATACAGTGACTCGGTGTATTCCTTCCATCTTCTTTTGATGTTCCCTACATCATTCAAGGTTTTGCCCATAAAATCTTTCAATATTGCAACTCGAGGCTTAAATTTTGTCTTCAATTCTTTCAGCTTGAGAAATGCAGAGCATGTTTTTCCCTTTTGGTTTACTAACTGCAGGCCTTTGTATATTTCTTTATAGTAATTGGCTTTGTCTTCTATAGCTACTCTTTGAAATCTTCAGTGCAAGTCTTTTATCTTGTCATTTGCTTTAGCTACTCTTCTCTCAAGGACAAGTTTCAGAGTCCCTTCTGCCATCCATTTTGGTCTTCTCTTCTTTTGTTGTCTTTTTAGTGACCTCTTGCTTTCTTCACAGATGATGCTCTTGATGTCATCCCACAATTCTTCTGGTTTTCGGTCATTGGTGCTCAATGCATCAAATCTATTCTTTAGATGGTCTCTAAATTAAGGAGGTATATATTTAAGATCAAATTTTGGCTCTCATGGACTTGTTTTAATTGTCTTTAACTTTAAGTTGAACTTGCATATGAGCAGTTGATGGTCTGTTCCACAATCAGCTCCTGGCCTGGCTTTGGCTGAAGATATTGATTGGGCTTTTCCACCACCTCTTGACACAAATGTAGTCAATCTGATTCCTGTGTTTTCCATCCAGTGAAGGCCATGTCTACAGCCGCAGTTTGTGTTGTTGAAAAAAGGTGTTTGCAATGAATAAGTCATTTGTCTTGAAAAATTCTACCATGTGAGTTCTAGCATTATTTCTATTGCCAAGGCCAAATTTTCCAACTACCGGTGATTCTTCTTTGTTTCCAACTTTTGCATTCCAGTAACCAGTGATAACTAACACATCCTAGTTGTGTGTTCAGTCAATTTTAGATTGCAGAAGTTGATAAAAATCTTCAATTTCCCCATCTTTGGCTTTGGTGGTTGGTGGGTGCATAAATTTGAATAATAGTCATATTAATGGTCTTCCTTGTAGGCGTATGGATATTTTCTTATCACTGACATCGTTGTACTTCAGGACAGTTCTTGAAACATCCTTTGTGATGATGAATGTCACACCATTCCTCTTTAAACTGTTGTTCCCGGCATAGTAGATCACATGGTTTTCTGATTCAAAATGGTGAAAACCCATCCATTCCAGCTCACTTATGCCTAGGATACCAATCTTTATGCATTCCATTTCCTTTTTGACCACTTCCAATTTTCCTAGATTCATACTTTGTACATTTCATATTCCAATTATTAATGGATGTTTGCCACTGTTTCTCCTCAATTTGAGTGGTGCCATGTCAGCAAATGGAGGTCTTGAAAGCTTTACCTTTTCCATATGAGTAAGGCTTGTTTTACTCTGATAATGCAGGTCCTTCCCAGTCCTATTTTGAGAGCTTTCTAACTTAAGTGACACATCTTCTTCCTCTGTATTTTACAATGTTTCCAGACTGTTCATAAAGTTCACAGTAATATATCAGATAGTGTTTCTCTGCTATCCATAAGGTTTTCCCTGGCTAATTCTTTGAGAAGTGGATGGTCTCTTCCTTCTTCCTAGTCTGTCTCAGACTGCAAGCAGAGCTGATACCTGTGTACCATGTGTATCCCACTGGGTTTAAAACACCAGTGGCACAGCTTCAAGACTCACAGCAATATGACACCACAGTAGGAAATATTGACAGACAAGTTTGTCTCCCTTAGATGTTGGAAACCTCTCCAACCCCCCTTACTTGGATCCCTGTGGCTGACTCCTCACTCTGACCTTGTCCCCTTGGCAATGAATAAGTCGTTGTTCTTGCAAAATTCTGTCCTTTCCCTGCTTTCCCATTGTGCCACTTTTGGAGTGTGGCCTGGGTTACCTCTTCTCACCTGTATCCATGCGCCTGACTCCTTGCTCTGTCCCCATCTCCTTTGCCTTTTCTATCCTTTCCCTGTTTTCCCACCTTACCTTTTGTGGGGCATGGCCTGGGTTCCCTCTCCTTACCTGGCTCCCTGTGGCTGACTTTTCGATCTGGCTATGTTCATGTATATAGTTTCCATTTATGTTGGAAAAAAAAGCATTTGCAATGGATAAATCCTTGGTCTTAAAAATTCTATCATGCAGTCTCTGGTTTCATTTCTTTGGGCAAGGTCATACTTTCTAACTATCAATGCTTCTTCTATGTTTCAAACTTTCATATATTCCAATCACCAGTAATCATCAATATAAAATGAGTGCATGTTTGGTCAAGTTCAGACTGTAGAATATGATAAAAAATCATCAATTTTCTTCACCTTTGTCTTTTGTATCTGATGTGTAAATTTTAATAATGATAGTATTATCTATGAGGTTGGAATTGTCTTAACAAACTTTTTTTTTTGTATTAACTGAACTTCTTTATTGATGTATGAATATTATCCTATCATTAACCTATCATATAAAAATGCTTTATGCACTACACCACCACCACATTTTATAGCAAAATCTTAGGGTGCAGTAAGGATTTTGTTTATAGCAAAATGATGATGGATCACTGAAAATAAGGAAATTTACTAAGGAAAGAGCATGGATTTCAAAGGATAAATGAAAGATTTGTGATTGTCCAGAAGGTAGTTAGATTGGGTCAGATGAAGGGATTTTTAAAATTATTTCAGGATAAGTGTTTAGTTGATGAGGGATGATATTAAGATAGTAATTAATTTCTGCAGCTTTGATCAATTAGCTATCATTTTATATCATCTTTCCCCAGAAAGCACTGAAACACAATTCCTTTGTAGAGGCAGTGCTATAACCACACAAAATAAACACACTGACACATACACGCAAATACCCACATACAAACCCATGTAGACAAACAGTTGGGATGTAACCTGGAATATAAACTACATGTGTAACATTGGAAAAGCCAGAAATAAATCAATAAAAATGTTAAATGTATGATAAAGTCCAATACATATTTACAAAGTAAATACATATACTTTTTTTCTTTAGTTGTAGAAGTGCTTTTTTTTTTTTTTTTGGTGGAGGGAGGTATCAATGGTTTTATTGCTAAACAAAATAATTTATTGTCTAAATAAAATAAATCCTTTTCCTGTGATTATCAATGGGAGCTCTGGTGGTGTAGTGCCTAAGGAATTTGACTACTAACCAGAAGACTGGCAGTTCAAACCCACCAACCATTCCTCAGAAGGAAGGTTGGGCAATCCATTTCCATAGTGATTCCCCCGGCGAACCCCAGGAATTGTCGCTATGAGTCAGATCTGACTTGAGAGCAGTGTGTTGTGTTGTGTTGCATGATTATAAAAGTCAGTGTTTAGAAAGACTAAAGCACCTAAAAGTGATTTAAAACTTAGAAAATTGTAATGCTCTTCTTAAATTTACTAACTGCCTCAGATTTCCAAAGAGAATCAATTATAGTTCAAATTAAAAAAAAAAAAAAAGTATCAAAAAAAAGGAACAGGTAAACAAAGTCTTATTAATCTGTATGCTAATTGTTCTTTGCTCATTGTGATATAGAGATAGTGTATGGTCACTAAATAAAACCTATTAATAATAGAAAATATACATATTTATTAAGATTTAAATCATAAAGTACTTACAGAACGGTGTTATAGGCATTACTGGTGCTAATCATTGCCAGTTGTACATTTCCTGATAACAGTCCATTCTGTTGTACGACAATTTTGCTGCAAAATAAGGATTTGTCATTTGCTTAAGCATAATTTTTTTCATGTGACACGTTAATTGAACACAGGAAACTGTACTAGCTGAATTGAGACGTGAAAGGCTATACAAGGTCCTTCTGATCATGGCTCAGCCCAGCACTATGCTTTTCCTTGGTGAGAGCTCTACTTCCTCCCCCGCTTCAAAGGTCTCCCACCTTTAAGACACTCACTCTCATTACTCTACACTCAGCTTCTGTGGGCACCCAGGACCCACTAGGCAGCATCCTGTTCCTGCTTGTCCAACTCTAGCCCCCTCTCCACTGTGCTCAGTACCTGAGTATCTTGGGGGACCACACTCCCTCTCCCCTATTGGGTGATGAAATACTATAAAGTATGAATTTCCTTTCTATGAGTACACAGAGCTCATTGGTCAAGGATCTCATCAGGGACACTGGTGTTCCACACTATCAGCTGTTCATTATTAATGCACAAAAATAGTAGGATAATACAATTTTTCCTATTGCAGTAAATGCAAATGTCAGATAATAAGATAGTCTATAAAATGAGGAACAGGTGGACTAACCTTTGAAACATCTGTATTACATTAAAGCAGAGCTGAGACACTAGAAAAGTTCACTTCTCAGCCCCCTTGCAGTGAGACAAGATCATGTGTGCACTGCTGCTTCTTCCCTATACATCAAACCCTAGATATCTCATTTATATGAGATGGTGGTGAATATATCAGTGGAATTAACAACAACTTTGAGAATTTATTTAGAGCAAAACAGATGTTCAAGTTTAGGGAAAACAGCAAACTGAAAAAGAACAAAAAAGTCATATACCTTAATTCTGAGGTAAAATAAAATTAATTAGCTCAGCCCTAGAGTAAGGACACAGAACTCTCCAAGACTGTTCTCACTTCAGATATCAGTCACAAACTCAGAGACCCTAGTCCACTCTAACTTCAGACAATCTGGCTAATGTGAAATCCATATTTACAAAAAATGTTGTTGTTAGGAGGCATTGAATAGATATTCTTCTCTTAGCAACCCTAGTTGACAGAGTAGATCTATCCCATAGGGTTTCCTAGATTGTAATCTTTATGAAATTTATCAGCAAGTCTTTCTCCAATGGATTCACTGAGTGGGTTTGAATTCATAACCTTTCAGTTAGCTGCCAAGGGCTTACCTGCTGTGCCAGCATAGCTCCTTTAACAATAGCAGTATATATATTTTCAAAATGCACATATATTGTGAAACATATAAAAAAATTATAGTGGATGCTGTCTTTCACTTATTAGCTGTGTATATTTGGATGAGTTTGTCCTTTGAATTGTAAGGAAATTTTCAGTTGTAACCCTGAAGTATTAACAAGTTCAATTGCATAATGTTATTTTCAGATAAAAAGAAATGAAATTGTACCTTAGTGCCTAATTTATAGTGGATGCTCTATAGATGTTAATTTTCTTCCCAACCAAAATTAAGAGTTAAGAAAGCAAGGTAAAAGTAAATCACAGTGATTCTTAGAATTTTTACAAGCAAAATTGCTAAGTGAAGTTCATCTAAAGTGCTTTCTCTTTATACCCAGGGAACTCCTAATGATTTATTACATGCAAGGTAAGAAGAAGCAGTGGTGATATATTTTACTCTTAAGTCAATCTGATTGATCTCAATGGAAGAAATTTAATATAGGCATTGGAATAAGGTCCATCCATGAGAAATTTATTGTCATAGGATATATTTTATATCTTAGGACAATCAAAATATCATGAAAGAATGACAAATATACCTGAAAAGAATATAGAACTCCCACTGATCTAAGAATTAATTGTTTAAAATACTTGGCTTTGTAAAGCCTGAGTATTAAATGATATGATTTTCTTCAAAAGACATATATTCTTGTACATCATTTTAATTCTCTCAAATAAAAAAAATATGCAAGAGGAACAACAGCTAATATTAAGAATTTCAATTCCAAAAAACATGTGTATTCATTGTGTTCCTCACAAAAATTAAATATTTTATTTTTATTATAAAATTATTGTTAAGTCACTGCAATTTTAAAAACTCTTATTGTTTATGTACATTGTAACAGATAAGTTTCATCTTTCTTCCTTATATTTGGCTACAGTTAACCTCTGTCCCTTGTTCAATGAAAACCTCCAATGAACTATAGCACTATGAGCAGTTAATGGTTGAGTGATTTATGATAACTGAAAATGCCACCACTGCTTAGCAATTAGCTTATGGATCATCTCCAACTACTTAAACCCTCTTCTGTCTAAGAATTTAAGTATACTGGATGATTTAATTGATACTTAAAGAGAATGACAATATTGAGTTACTAGTGGATTCATTGTATAGAATTGTCCCCATTACGATTTACAGCCATTATGAAAGCCAATTAATTTGGAATCTTGTTGCTAGGTCAACTATACAAGCTAATTCTGTTGAGGAAAAAAATTCTGCTTATCAGTACGTGCACACTTATATTTTGATCTAAAACATTAGCATGATCCCTTTAAGAAAAAGTAGCAGGATTTAAGTGTGATAAATATATCTCAAATCTTAACCTAGGGAAAAAAAATGCCATTTATTTTTCTTGCTAAAAGAACATAGTGACAGGTGAAAGAGAAATAAAAGCTTCAATTTATACAGAAATCAGGATATTCTCCTATTTCAGATCTATCTTTGGGAACTCAATTACTCACATTCAAGGGAGAAATGGCAGCTAGACAAAGGTATCTGACTTCCCATAGAGAGTTCAAGTACCAAGGAGATGTTTCATTTCAAAAGCAGTGGAATAAAGCACAAATACGTATCTCTTCTGACTAAACCATTGCGTTAAAAAGAAAAGAAACAAAATAATGCAGGCTTTTTCCCCACCCCCACAAATGTTTTCAATAGGGCGGTGGAAGAACTCTTCTTGACATATTCATAAACTCTTAGATGATGTGAGGAGAGAGAAAATACCGTTTTGTTCTTTAGAAAATCATATTTACATTCTTTCCTGAAAGCAATGAAATTTACAACCATTGTCCTCTATAAAGCATTTAGAATGATTGGGTCTGTAGGGCAGATGATGATATTTTGGACCTTGTACTTGTTTTACCTAGGCCATTGTGCCTAAATGCATTCACAATGGGTCTATTTGAAACTCATTTCTAGTCCACCTTTATTTTTCTGGGACTATTGTGTGATCCTGTTACTTAATCCTTTATATCTCCATCACTAATCTTTTTTTTTTTTTTTTCCTATCAATCAAATTCTTTATTTGGGTCTATACAAAAGTTTTTTATAGTATTCATTGCTCTGGGTTTCTCATGTACCTTGCCAAAAAACAGAGACATTTTAAGAACCACAAAACTACGGAAGTGAAAAGGAACATGAAGGACATCTGATTTTAGAGTTTATTGATTACATAAATGATTGCCTAACGAATGTACAGAAAAATTTTGTAAAAACAGCTTCACAGGGAAATCTATTGACTATCTTTATCTTATAGAGCAATCTTTTCATGAGAATATGGCAGTCTTTTCTTCTATACATCTACATAACCAAATAGATTTTTTTTTTAAATTTTCACATTGGAGTGTAATGATGTTACACACACAGTTGAGAGAACTCAAAAATAGTACTATGCCTTACTTATCTTCCAAAAGCAAAAACCACCAGTGCATCTTACTTATCTTAATATTCCCTATATTTGAATTCAGTATACTGGCTGCAAATATTTGCTGAATAATACAAGAATAAACTAATAATTGATGAAGTCGTTGATTTATTCAGCTAATGCCTACTGAGAACAGGGATCTTTTGCTAAAACATGTGGACACACTAATAAATAAAATAGCATGGCCCAATAATGTCATCTACTGTCTACTAACAACATCACCCATCCATAGATCCATATCAGTATGGAATAATAAGACTCAGAAGTCGCAGGGCTTATCGTTAGGTTGTTTTTTATGGCTAAAATCCAAGAATAGATTCTCAGGAATTTGCTCAAAAACTCTCACTGCCATTGAGTTGAATTCAACTCATAGCAACCCCTCCTTGGGTTTCCAAGGTTGTATCACTGCAAAAGTAGATTGCCCAACCTTCCTTCCCGAGAGGGTCTGGTGGGTTGGAACCTCCAGCCTCCTGGTCAGCAGTCAAACGCCTTAGGCATTACGCCACCAGCTGTTGTACTTGTTATGTGCCGTCGAATTGGACCCAACTCATAGCAACCCCTCCTTGGGTTTCCGAGGCAGTATCCCTACAGAAGTAGATTGCCCCATCTTCCTTCTGAGGAGTGGCTGGTGGGTTTGACCTGCCAGCATTCTAGTTAGCAGTTAAGTGCCTTAGGCACTATGACACCAGAGCTCCTTCGCCACCAGCTAGGAGAGCTAAATAAATCTGGGATAACTGCAAGTAGCTTACAGAAAATTATTATAAATTAATAAATAAATAAAAATAAAAAACCTATTACAACCTCAAATTTATATAAAATTGCATGGAGAATAAAACATTTAGGAATAATTTATTGATTCTTAAAAATATGTATTTTAAATATAAGTTTGACTTTGTACCCATTTTATAAACCCAGAAAACCAAACTCACTGCCATCTAGTCAGAACCAACTCATACTGACCCCTCCTTGGGTTTCCCAGGCGGTATCACTATGGAAGTAGATTGCCCAATCTTCCTTCCAATAAGTGGCTAGTAAGTTTGAACCACCAGCCTTCTGGTTAGCAGCCAAATGCCTTAGGCACTTTATAGTGATAATAATAATAATAATAATAATAATAATAACAGGCTTCTAGAAGATATTAAATAAATTTAAACAACAACAAAAAAAAATTCCCACCCTTTCTTCTTGAGTCAACAGTGGGCATATTGCCTAGGACATCTAAGAAATAACAAAATGGCAAACTCCAGTACTATAACATCAGTATAAGCCATTGAACATGTTTCTCACTTGATGCATGTTTTTGTTAGGTGCTGTCCACTCGGCTCCAACTCACAGAGACCTTACCTACTATAGAACAAAACACTCTCTTTGACATATACGAATATGAAATATAACATTTCAGAAACACTGATAATACTGTATCCTATGTGTCATGATATTACCAAAACTTGACAAAGGAGCTCTGTTGGTGCTGTGGTTAAAGCGTTCATCTGGTAACAAAAAAATCAATGGTTTGAACTCACTAGCCATTCTGTAGGAGATATGAGGCAATCTGCTTTGGTAAAGATTTACAGCCTTGGAAACACGATGAGGCAGTCCTTCTCTGTCCTATAGGGTTGCTATTATTCATAATTCAATCAATAGCAATAGGTTTGTTTTTTGGGTTTTGGGGCAAGTTTAAAATATCGAGACATCTCCAGAAATAACAGAAACTGAAGGGTAAAACGCAAACCTGCACATGACAGACTTGTGTATACAAATTATGACAAGTAATTGAGGATTTTTTTAAAAAAATTGCTTTGCAAAGAAATAAGTTTAGAGTATAATAAAAGGCTTCAAAATGAATAACAAATAACAATTCAGGGAAAAGCCAAGGTTCAGTGTTTTGGTGAATAGAGTGTGAATCTGAGACTAGAATTATATGAGTAGGTGATTTGTAAACTCCTTAAATATACTGAAAGCTGCTTCATTACTTTCTGTCATCTTAGGCCTCTCAAGAACTTATACTTGTGACAAAAGAACTTTAATTCTTCTAAAATTCAGATTTCTACCTTTCATGCATGTTGGGGAAACCTCCATAGGCCATTGTCCTTAAGTGTCCTTCTGACATTCAAACCTGGGAGGAACTGGTTCCCTGGAGTCACCTTCAGGTCAAACAATACCTCAGAAAGCTATTTAGTTAAGATATTTGCCTTTAGGCATTGAGTTCTTTGGAAAATTATTTATATGTAGCCAGGAATACTAGGGTCTGACCAAAGGTTGTTTTAGGATGTGACTCGATGGCATATAACAACAACATTGTGTCCTTGATTACTGTAACCTGCCCTGTGCTCATTTTTGCTTTCATTTTTATCTTTTATTGTGTTCTAGATGAAAGTATACAAAGAAATCACAAGGCTGGGGATTCAAAGCCACCAGCCACTCCTTGGAAGGAAGGTTGGGTAATCTACTTCCGTAGTGATAACGCCTCAGAAACCCAAGGAGGGGTCACTATGAGTCTCCTATAGTTGATTGTTTAAAAGAGCACATTCCCCGAGGGTGTTATTTTTCACTCTATTGGCCAATTTATTATGTGGCTAAAAAGTGACCTTCAGGAGTGCCTTTAGTTCTAAGTTAAAAGGGTATTTTAGGGTGACAGTCTTGGAAGTTCTTCTAGTCCCTTGTCAGTGTAATAAGTCTGATCTATGTTATGAGTTTGAGATTTGTTCTACATTTTATTCCATTCTAACCATATCTTCTACTGTGTTCCTGGTCAGAATGGTTAATAGTTCCAGACAGACACCATCTAGTTCATGTAAGACATAATAAAAAGTTAAAAAAAATTGTGAGGGTTTACATAGGTAGATAAGCAGGTTATATGGGTGTAGGAAGATGTATGATAGTATACACATATACATGTATAGGTATATAGGTATATTTGTGTGCATATGTATATATGTGTTTATATGTGCTGCAAAAGGTTGTATGTTTGTGTGTGCAAAGATGTAATTTGAAAGCTAAGGTACACTCTACCCAAGCTACGGTATTTGGAATAGCCTCATATGCATGTGAGAACTGGATAATGACTAAGGAAGACCAAAGATGCTTTTTGAGTTGCGGTGTTGATGAGGGATATTGAATGTACCATGGACTACTAGAAAAATGAACAAATCTGTCTTGAAGGAAGTAACCAGAATGCTCCTTAGAAGCAAAATGGCCAGACTTCATCTCTCATACTTTGGTCATATTGTCAGAAGAGACAAATCCCTGGGGATGATACGATACGTGGTAAAGTAGAAGGTCAATGAGGAACAGCAAGACTCTCAATAACATGAATTGACACATGGTTGTGACAATGGGCTCAAGCATTGGAATGATAATAACTATGATACAGGACTGGACAATATTCCCTTCTTTTGTATACAGGGTCACTATGAGTCAGAACTGACTCAAATGCACCTAACAACAACAACATGTGCTGCATATATTTTCATATATACAGGAAAGTCTAAATAAGCCATAGATCTGAATAGTTCATTGACATATGCAAACACCTTATGGGATTGATTTACTGAATTTGAAGGCTCAGGAAAATTGGCATAATTTAGTTCATAAAGATAATGTTCTACATCCTAGTTTCATGAGTAGTGTCTGGAATGTCCACAGCTTGCAAGCAGCCATCAAATACACAATTGTTCATCTTTTCTAGTCTGTTGCAAAGGAGAGTGATGGAAACCAAAGACTCTAGGAAGATATTAGTCCATAGATCTAACATTATTCTTATTCCATAGGCCCATATGAATCACAGTCTCTTCACATCCTGTGCTTTTTTGTAGAATTCAGTTAGTTTTGGGAAACTGCAAAAACGGCAAGGAGGCCACATGTTCTGACCTCCTCTAACCCTACAAGGGGAAGGCAGGATTACCAGCAGTAACCCAAGGCCTATTACTGCAAGGCCAGACATGCTGCCTCCCTCCAGCCCTTT
>NW_006922232.1:393554-410217 GCF_000298275.1 Orycteropus afer afer | reverse complement strand
ATCTCCTCCGTAGCTAATAGCAATTCCCACCTTAGAGTTTACAAAGACTTATGGGTAGAAAAGCCACACTAAGTAATTTACTACACCGCAGAAACACACTCCAAAGATCAGACTTGGAGCTTTGTTGAGGGAAAATCAATAAACATTTTATTTTATTTTTAAGACAGTGCTATATGAATTTCTTCCTGACCACAAATTTGTTTATTAACTCTGTTCCCACACTTTTTCCATGGCAATGGTGATGATATTTGGTGTAAGAATTTTAGAAGTTTTCATCTTTGAAACATTTCTGACACTCTAGTCAAAATGTTCCCCTTATTTTTAAATCATGTATTCAGTAAACTTCAATTAGTTTTAATGATTCTTTATTCTAACACTCATTTGATGAAGATTTCCTAATTGTGACAAATGATGAAAAATACCAGAGAATTTCATTCTGTGACTTGTAGTTGATGTTAAAATACATTATTTTACATTAGAATACATGTCATAATGAAGATGGAATGTGCATAACACAAGGCTATTGTTTTTGAATCATTATTTTGTTATTCATGTTGTCTTTGTTTCTTTCTCATGATAATACTGAATGTCAATAAAACCCATGGCCATGAAGTCAATTCAGTTCCAACTCATAGTGACCCTATACAGAACAGAGTTGACCAATAGGTTTTCCAAGGCTATAAATCTTTACAGACACAGACTGCCTCATCTTTCTCCCATGGAGTGGCTGGTGAGTTCTAACTGCCAACATTTTGATTAGGAGCCAAAATGCATTATCCACTATGCTGTCAGAGCTCCTTAATGTCAACATGGGATGGAATTTCAGCATAATACCTAATCTAAGGAAATAGCAATAAATATGAAAACATTTACTTTAGAATTACCAATTATTACATATGGTCTCAAAGTGAGGCCTGAAAATGTATGAAGTATAGACAATAAGGAAATTATGTGTTCAAAGCCAGACAAATGAGTAAAGTCTCTGTTGTTGTTGTTGTTATGTGCCGTCGAGTCGGCCCCGACTCATAGCGACCCCTCCTTGGGTTTCCGAGGCAGTATCACTACGGAAGTAGGATTGCCCAACCTTCCTTCCGAGGAGTGGCTGGTGGGTTTGAACCGCCAGCCGTCTGGTTAGCAGGCAAGTGTCTTAGCCACTATGCTACCAGAGCTCCTTAGAAGGTAGATAATGGGTTATTTCTATCTATTTTTTTTTGGGAAAAAAAAAAAAAAAAAAAACATATCCTGGGTCTATGTATCAAAACATAAATCAGCTCCTTTTGCCTCATGTTCTAATTGAAGTTTCTTCTTCTCTTTAGGAGACATGGTGGTGCAGTGGTTAAGGCATTTATCTGCTAAATAAAAGGTCAGAAGTTCTAATCCACCACCTGGACCATGGAAGAAAGATGAGGTAGTCTGCTTCTGTAAACATTTACAGCTTTGGAAACCCCATGGAACAATTCTACTCTGTCCTGTAGGGCCATTATGAGCCAGAATTGACTCAATGGTAGTGGGTTTTTGGTTTCCTCCCCTTAGAGCTCATTTATCATTGGCATTGATACATTGCACTGTGATCACTATTAAAATTTTACTTTTCAAACAAGATGTCATTGTTGTTAGCTGCCATGGAGTAGACTTTGAATTATGGAGAACTTATAGAATGAAATGTTGCCTGGTTCTGTGTCATGCCCACAATTTTTGGTGTGTTTAAATCCATTGTTTTGGGTATAGTGTCAATGCAGCTCATGGAGCATTTCTCTTGTTTATGGTGACCCTCTATTTTTCTGTTTTGTTTTGTTTTAATGTGGCTTAAAACAACAGAAATGTATTGCCTCACAGTTCTGAAGCCAGATGTTAGAATTCAGAGTCCCAGCAAGGTCATACTATCACTAATGATTCTAGGGAAAGATCCTTTGTTGTCTCTCTAAGATTCTGGCATACCAAGTATTTCTTGGATTAAACCAAAAACCAAGTTCTCTGCCGTTGAGTCAGATCTGACTCATAGCAACCCTACTTGGGTTTCCAAGGCAGTATCACTACGGATGTAGATTGCACAATTTTTCTTTCAAGGAGTGGATGTTGGTTTTGAACTGGCAGCCTTCTGGTTAGTAGACAGATGCCTTAGGCACTATGCCACCAGAGCTCCCATTCCTTGGATTATGACAGCATGACTACAATCTCTGCCTCTCTCTTCACATGTCTATCTTCCCTTTGTGTCTGTCTGTCTCTCTGTCTCTTCTCCTCCTCCATTGAGAAGTTCTATACCTACACTATTTATTCCCACTTTTTGTTCTATCATTGTCCTCAATTGCCAACTGATGTGTCTGGTTCCCTATTTGCCTTGTAAATTAATTTTATATGGATACTTCCATAACTGTTTTGATTTCTTGGTTACGTCGTCATGTATATTAATCATCAGTTGTTGTCTGTTATTATTGGTTCTCAGTCTGAAGGACAGCTTTTAGCTTCGACTTCCTCCTTGAGTACCATTGGTTCTAGATCAGATGCCACCTCCTGAAATGGATGAAGATTGACCAGATCTTTTTGGTACAGTGAATCTGTGTATTCTTTCCATCTTCATTTGATGTTTCTTGCATTATTCAACGTTTTGACCTTAGAATCATTCACTATGGCAAGTCAAGGCTAAAATTTTTTCCTTGATTCTTTCAGCTTGAAAAATGTCGAGCATGTTCTTCCCTTTTGGTTTTCAAGCTCCAGGTCTTTGCACATTTCATTATAATAATTGCTTTTGTTTTCTCAAGCTGCTCTTTGAAATCTTTTGTTCAGTTATTTTATCTTGTCATTTCTTCCATTTGCTTTAGCTACTCTCCTCTCAAGGGCAAGTCTTTGACAACATCAGTCTTTTCTCAGTTTATTGTGATGGTGTTTATAGGTTCAGTTATCATGATTTTTGTTTTCTTTATATTGAGATGTAATCCATACTGCAGACTGTATTCTTCAACCTTCATCAGTAGGTGCCTTAAGTCATCCTCACTTTCACCAAACAAAGTTGTATCATCACCATATCACAGATTAATGATTCTTCCTCCAATCTTGATGCTACATTCTTCATATAGTCCAGCTTCATGGATTATTTGCTCGACATACAGATTGAATAAATATGGGGAAAGGATACAACCCTGATGCACTCCCTTATTGATTTTAAACCATGCAGTGTTCCCTTGTTCTGTTCGAACAACAGCCTCCTGGTCATGTACAGGTTCCTCATGAGTACAATCAAGTGTTCAGGAATTCCTATTCTTCTCAATGTCATCCACAATTTTTTATGATCTACACAATCAAATGCATTTGCATAGTCAATAAAACACAAGTAAATATCTTTCTGGTATTCTTTGAGTTGAGCAAGGATCCGTCTGACAGCAGCTATGACATCCCTTGTTCCATGTCTTCTTCTCAATCCAGCTAGCACCTCTGGAAGTTCTCTGTCAATACACTGCTGCAACCGTTTTTGAATTATCTTCAGCAAGATGTTAATTGTGTGTGATATTAATGATATTGTTCGATAATTTCCACATTCTGTGGGATCACCTTTCTCTAGAATGAGTACAAATATAGATCTCTTCCAGTCAGTTAGCTATGCAGCTGTTTTCCAAATATCTTGGCATAAGCAAGTGAATGCCTCCAGTGTGGCATCTTTTTGTTGAAACATCTCAATGGGTATTCCATCAATTCCTGGAGCCTTGTTCTTCACCAATTCCTTCTGTACAGCTTCGACTTCTTCCTTCAGTACCATTGGTTCTTGATCATAAGGTACCTCCTGAAATGGATGAAGATCTACCAGTTTTTGTTTGGGTACAGTGACTCTGTGTATTCCTTTTATGTTCTTTTGATGTTTCCTGCATCATTTAATATTTTGCCCATAGAATCTTTCAATATTGCAACTCGAGGCTTAAATTTTTTCTTCAGTTCTTTCAGCTTGAGAAATGCTGAGCGTTTTCTTCCCTTTTGATTTTCTAACTCCAAGTCTTTGCACATTTCATTATAGTAATGGGCTTTGTCTGTTCGAGTTGCTCTTTGAAATTTGTTCAGCTCTTTTGACTTGTCATTTCTTCCATTTGCTTTATATACTCTCTTCTCAAGGGCAAGTTTCAGAGTCTCTTCTGTCACCCATTTTGGTCTTTTCTTCTTTTCTCATCTTTTTAATGAACTTTTTCTTTCTTCATAGATGATGTTCTTGATGTCATCCCACAATTCTTTTGATTTTCGGTCATTGGTGTTCAATGCATCAAATATATTCTTTTGATGATCTCTAAATTCAGGAGGGATGTATTCAAGATCATATTTTGGCTCTTGTGGACTTGTCTTAATTGTCTTTAACTTCAAGTTGAACTTGCATATGAGCAGTTGATGATCTGTTCCACAATCATCTCATGCCCTGGTTTAGGCTGAAGATATTGAGCTTTTCCATTGTCTCTTACCACAGATGTAGTCAATCTGATTCCTGTGTATTCTATCTGGTGAAGTTCACATGTAGAGCTCTCATTTGTATTGTTGGCAAAAGGTGTTTGCAATGAATAAATCTTTGGCCTTGCGAAATTCTATCATGTGATTTCCAGACTCTTTTCTGTCACCAAGGCCAAGTTTTTCAACTACCAGTGATTCTTCTTTGTTTCCAAATTTTGCATTCCAGTCACCAGTGATAATGAGTACATCCTGATTAGATGTTCAGTCAATTTCAGAGTGCAGAAGTTGATAAAAATCTTCAATTTTCTCCTCTTTGCCTTTGGTAGTTGGTGCATAAATTTGAATAATAGTTGTATTAACAGGTCTTCCTTGTAGGTATATGGATATTATCCTTCGTATTTGAAGTACAAAGCATTATACTTCAGGATAGATCTTGAAACATCCTGTATGATTATGAATGCTACGTCACTCCTCTTTAAACACATAGTGGTCTTATTCAAAATGGCCAAAACCAGTCCATTTTAGCTCACGAATGCATAGGATCTCAATCTTTATGCGTTCCATTTCATTTTGACAACTTCCAATTTTCCTAGATTCATGCTTTATACACTCAATGTTCCTATTATTAATGGATGTTTACAGCTGTTTCTCCTCAATCTGAGTCCTGTCAAGTCAGTAAATGGAGATCTTGAAAGCTTTATGTTATCCATATCAATGAGGCTGCTGGTTCTACTCTGATGATGCAATTCTTTCCTGGTCCTGTTTTGAGATCCTTCTAACCTAAGTGGCTAATCCTCTTGCACTGTATTAGGCTATATTTCCAGGCTATTTATATAGTTTCACAATAATGAATCAGATAGTGTTTCCCTCTCATTCTTAAGGTTTTTCCTGGCCAATTCTTTGAGAAGTGGATGATCTCCTCCTCATTCCTAGTCTGTCTCAGTCAGTCCGTAAGCTGTAAACAACATATACAAAATAAGAAGCTCTGAAGGCATAGAACCTAAGGCATTTGATTGTTAACCAGAAAGCTGGTGCTTCACACCTGTGCACCATGTGCACTGTGTTGCAACCTGTGCACCATATGCAACCCTACTGAGTTTGAGATACTGGTGGCACAGTCTCAAGCCTCACAGCAACACACCACCAGAGTAAGATAAATTGACAGACAAGTTTGTCTCCCTTAGCGGTTCAAAACTTCTCTACCCTCCCCACCCTCCCCTTACATAGCTCCCTGCCTCCTTCCTGCTGATTGAGAGAGCCATGGCCTTAGTCCCTGGCCTTAACTGGATCCCTGCCTCTGCTTCTTCACTCTGTCCTGGTCATGCCCCTGGTATTTTTCTCTGCTTTCCCACCATGAGGGATGGCCGTGGCCTGGGTCCCCAGCCTTACTTGGATCTCTGCTTCTGCTTCCTCACTCTCTCCTGGTCTCCCCCCTGGCTTTTTCTCTGCTTTCCCACCACTTGGAAGGGCCAAAGTTTGGGTCCCCAGCCTTACCTTGATCCCTGCCTCTGCTTTTTGCTCTATCCTGGTCCCCCCCAACCCCAGACTTTTTCTCTGCCAGTGGAAAACAATGGAAAAAGAAAAACATATAAAGTGAAAATACATTATTTTGTTTTTACTTTGACTATATCAATGGCACATAATAACAACAACAACAACATATATAAAATAAGAAGCTCTGATGTCAGAGAACCCAATGCATTTGATTGTTAACAAGAAAGTTGGTTCTTCAAACCCACCAGCCACTCCATGGGAGGAAGACTGGCAATCTACTTCTGCCAAGATTTATCACCTTGGAAACCCAAAGGGGGTCACTATGAATCAGAATCGACTCAATGGCAGTGATTTATTTTTTCCACAATATACATTTTAAAAGATATTCGTGTTGTTTTACTAGGTGCTGTAGGTTCCAACTCATAACAACACTATGTACAACAGAACAAAACACTTTCTGCTCATGTGCCATCCTCACCATCTTTCCTATACTCGTTTCCATCATTGCAGCCACTGTGTAAATACATTTGTTTGAGGGTCTTTCTTTTTTTCTGTCCCTTTACTATACCAAGCATATCTTTCTCCAGGGATTTGTCCCTTCTGACAACATAACAAAATACGTAAGGCAAAGTTTGGCCATTCTCATGTCTAAGAAATATTCTGGCTGTATTTCTTCCAAGACAAAGGTGTTCCTTCTTCTGGCAACCCATGGTATTTTCAGTTTTCTTTACCAACACTATAATTCAAAGGCAACAATTTTTCTTTGGTCTTCCTTGTTAATTGTCCAGCTTTCATATCCATATGAGGAGATTGAATATACCATGGCTTGGGTCAGGGTTTCCTTTGTCTTCAAAGTGACATTTTTACGCTTTAACATTTTAAAGAAGTCTTTTGAGGCAAATTTACCGACTGCAATACATTGTCTGACTTTGACTCCTACTTCCATGGGTGTTGAATGTGTATCCAAGTAAAATGAAATCTCTGACATTGAATCTTTTTGCATTTATCATGATGTTCCTTTTAGTCCAATTGTGAAGATTTTTGTTTTCTTTATGTTGAGGTGTATGTAACCCATAATGAAGTCTTTGATCTTCATCAGTACATGCTTAAATCCGTCTTCACTTTCAGCAAGCAAGGTTATGTTACAGGCATATTACAGATTGCTAATGTGTCTTCTTCCAATCTAATGCTGCATTCTTTTTCATATAGTCCATCTTCTCAGATTCTTTGATCAGCTTACTGATGGCATAAGTATGGTGGAAGGCTGCAACTGTGGATACACAAATTTCCTAATTTTAAACTTAAAATTTTAAAAAATAGTGGTGTATTAGCAAAAAAAAAAAGCCTAAAACTTGATAATGTTTCGGTGTTCTGTAACACAAATTAAACACTCTCTTTTCAAAATTTAGTGATATGCTTTTAATTATATATGTTAACATATCATGAATATATTGATAAGATGCATTAGAATTAGAAACTAAATACTTATTAAATTTAGGGATCTTTGAAATGGAAGCTGAGTGCTTTTAAATTACATTTTATAAGCCTATTGGGAGCTCTTGGAGCTCTGGTAGCATAGTGTGTATGGCACTTGACTGCTAACCAGAAGGATGGTGGTTCAAACACACTAGCCACTCCTCAGAAGGAAGATGGGGCAATCTACTTCCATAGTGATACTGCCTCAGAAACCCAAGGAGGGGTCACTATGAGTTGGGTCCAACTTGATGGTACATAACAACAACAACAACATTGGGAGCTCTGGTAGTGTAGTGCCTAAGGCACTTGACTGCTAAACAGAATGTTGGTGGTTCAAACCCACCAGCCACTCCTCAGAGGGAAGGTTGGGCAATCTACTTCTGTACTGATACCGCCTAGGAAACTCAAGGAGGGGTTGCTATGAGTCGGATCCAACTCGACAACACATGACAACAACAACATTGACTGCTATACAGTCAATGTATAGAGTGAAGCAGTTTGGAACAGTTATGGGAGATGACCTTGTCTGTCAGTTTGTTGTCCTATGGTGGCTTGTGTGTTGCTGTGAAGCTGGAGCCTGTACTACCAGTATTTCAAATGTCAACAGGGTTAGCCATGGTAGACAGGTTCCAGTGGAGCTTCCAGCCTAAGACAGACTCAGAAGAAGGAAGAGGCAATCCAATCCTCAAATAATTGACCAGTGAAAACCTTATAAAAAACAGTGAAACAGTGTCTGATATATTACTGAAAAATAGTCCTGAAACATTGTCCGATATAGTGCCAGAGAATGAGCCCCTCAGATCGAAAGGCACTCAAAATATGACTAGGAAATAGCTTCCTCCTCTGAATAGAGCATACAATAATGATGTGGATGGAGTAAAGCTTTCAGGACCTCATTTTCTTGATGTGGCACAACTCAAGATAAGAGGAAATAGCTGAGGATATTCATTAATAATCAGTACATGGAATGTACGAAGTATGAATCTAGGAAAATTGGAAGTTGTCAAAAATGAAATGGAACTCATAAAGATTGATATCGTAGTCATTAGTGACATGAAATGGACTAATTTTGACCATTTTGAATCTGACAAACATATGGTCTACTATGCTGGGAATGACAAATTGAAGAGGAATGGCATGACATTCATCATCACAAAGAGTATTTCAAGATCTATTCTGAAGTACAATGCTGTCAGTGATAGGATAATATCCATACACCTACAAGGAAGACCAGTTAATATTACTGTCATTCAAATTTATGTACCGACAACCAAAGCCAAAGAAGAAGACACTGAAAATTTTTCCCAACTTCTGCAGTCTGAAATTGACCAAACATGAAATCAAGATGTACTGATTTTAACTGGTGATTGGAATGCAAAAGTTGGAAACAAAGAAGGATCAATGGTATTTGGAAAATGTGGTCTTGATGATAGAAATGATGCTGGATTGCATGATAGAATTTTACAAGACTAATGACTCATTCATTGCAAATACCTTTTTTCAACAACACAAATGGTGAATATACATGTAGACTTTGCCAGATGAAGTATACAGAAATCACATTGACTACATCTGTGGCAAAAAGAGATGGAGAAGCCCAATATCTTAAGCCAAAACAAGGCCAGGAACTGATTGTGGAACAGACCATCAACTGCTCAAATGCAAGTTCAAGTTGAAACTAAAGACAATTAAAACAAGTCCATGAGAGCCAAAATTTGATCTTGAATATATACCTCCTGAATTTAGAGACCATCTGAAGAACATATATGATACATTGAACACCAATGACAGAAAACCAGAAGAATCATGGGATGACATCAATAACATTATCCATGAGGAAAGCTACAGATCACTAAAAAAACAGGAAAGAAGTAAAGACCAAAGTGGGTGTCAGAGGAGACTCTGAAATTTGCCCTAGAATGGAGAGTATCTAAAGCAAAAGTGAGAATAAACAGGATAAAAGAGCTGAATTGAAGATTCCAAAGAGCAGTTCAAGAAGACAAAGTCAATTATTATAATGAAATGTGCAAAAATCTGGAGTTGGAAAACAAAAACGGAAGAACACACTCAGCATTTCTCAAGCTGAAAGAATTTAGGAAATAAATTAAGCCTCAAATTGCAATATTGAAAGATTCCATGGGCAATGTGTTGAATGATGCAGGAAACATCAAAACAAGATGGATGGAATACACAGAATCACTATACCAAAAAGAACTGATCAGTGATCATCCACTTCAGAAAGTGGCATGTGATCAAGAACCAATGGTATGGAAGGAAAAAGTTGAAGATGCATTGAAGAAATTGGTAAAAACAAGGTTCCAGGAACTGACGAAATATTGAGATATCTCAACATACAGATGCTCTGCTAGAAGCACTCACTCAGCTATGCCAAGAGATTTTTAAGACAGTTACCTGGACAACTGTCTGGAAAAAATCCATATTTGTACTCATTGCAAAGAAAGGTGATCCCACAGAATATGGAAATTATTCAACAGTATCATTGAAACCACACACAAGTAAAATCTTACTGAAGCTAATTCAAAAACAGTTGCAACAGTATATTTACAGAGAACTTCCAAAAAATGCAAGCTGAATTCAAAAGGGGATGTGGAGTGAGGGATATCATAGCTGATTTCAGATGGATTTTGACTGTTAGTAAAGAATACCAGAAATATATTTACTTGTGTTTTATTGTTTATGCAAAGGCATTTGTGTGGATCATAACAAATTATGGATAAATTTGAGAAGAATAGGAATTCCAGAACACTTAATTGGACTCATGAGGAACTTGTACATAGACCAGGAGGCTGTTGTTCAACCAGAACAAGGGGATCCTGCATGATTTAAAATCAAGGAAGAAGCATGTCAGGGTTGCATCCTTTCACCATACTTATTCAATCTATCTGCTGAGCAAATAATCAGAGAAGGTGGAATGTGGCATCACCATTTGAGGAAGGCTTATTAACTACCTGTGTAATACAGACCACACAACTTTGCTTGCTGAAAGTAAGGATGACTTAGACTACTTACTAATGAAAATTAAAGACTACAGTCTACAATATGAATTACATTTCAACATAAAGAAAACAAAAATCCTCAGAACTGGACAAATAAACAGCTTCACAGTTGATAGAAAAAGAAAGATTGAAGTTGCCAAGGATTTCATATTACTTGGTTCTACAATCAACACCAATGGAAACAGCAGTCAAGACATCAAAAGATCTATAGCATTGGGCAAATCCGCTTCAAAAGACCTCTTTCAAGTGCTGAAGGGCAAAAATATGTCCTTGAAGACTAGGATACCCCTAACCCAAGCCATAGTATTTTCAATCGCTTTATATGCATGTGAGAGCTGGACAATGAACAAGGAAGACAGAGGAGTTAATGCTTTTTAGTTGTGGTGTTTGAGAAGAATGCTGTAAGTACCATTGACTGCCAAAAGGACTAACATATCTGTCCTGGATGAAGTGCAGCTGGAATGCTCATTGGAAGCGAGAATGGCCAGGATTCATTATGATGGATGGGGTTGTCCTTGAAGGAAAACTCGAGTTTGTTGTGAAAAGGAAAGCTGACCATTTTCAGGATGCACTTTTCATTCAGGGTGTGCTCGATCTGTTTGTTGAGGACCTTCATGGCACAGTGGTTCCCATCATCCTTGTACCTCACCTGCATCACTCTGCGAAGGAGCCCATAACCAGGGTCTTGATTCCTTCATACTGATACAGGCATTTCTTTCTTTCTTTTTGTCCTCAGAAAATTGTCTTTGGCTTTGGCTGAGAACTCTCAAGCTCTTCTGCTCTCTTGCCCTTCTTGCTGGTGGTGACCTGGGCTGATCCCAGAGCTGCACATGGCCATGCCGGCCAAAGCTGGTGGCCCCCTGGAGCTGGCTGAACTGGCTGAGTCACAGAGATTCCTGGCCAGTCCCTGCTTCCTGGGTCTCTCTGGGCCTGCCCACTCGGAAAACTCAGCCTAAGTCCTCTCTTACCAGCTATGATGCCCCTGAAGGCCTACTAATGTTTCCTAAAAAAAAAAAAAAAAAAAAGATATAGTATATGTAAAATATACATGTATCTAAACATATGTATTGACATTTATAAAGTTTTTAGATAAATGTGTTTATAATTGTCTATAATAAGCTATCAGTGGGATGGTAGAAAGAATTATTTGAAAGTTGACTGTGAGAATTTGGCACTATTATTCAATGATGACCTTTAATAACTATTCACAACCATACATTTTTAAGCCCTTGTTCTATATTGACCAAACTTTTAGTCAGATTTCTTTCTTCTCTACAACAAAAAAAAAAAGTAAAATAAAATAATTCATTTCCATTGAGCTGATTCCAACTCATTACAACTCATAGTGACCCCGATTAGGTTTCTGAGGCAGTAAACATTTACAGTAGTAGATTACCCAGTCTTCCTTCCTGGAAGTGGCTGGTGGATTTGAACCACCAGCCTTCCAGTTAGTAGTCAAATGCTTTAGACACTGCACTCTGAGAGCTCCATTTCTTCTGCATAGGCCCCTGAAATTTAGTTGGTTCTGAAGCGGGATTAACATTAACATGCAGAACATGACACTCTTGTTAGCTTATCCTGAAAATTAGTTGATCACAGCTAGACATATCTCCTACCCATCCATGTCCACCATACAGTCGCTTGACTTGTTTCCCAAACTTCCCCTTACGGCTTACCCTTGTAGAGATAAAGAACCAGGGGACTGAGAACAGATGTGGAAGGAAAGCTCTTTTTGTTTTACCTTCCACACTAAGCAGCTCACTTCCACAGCAAGTGCTTGCATCTTGTTAAACTTCCAGAACATTCTTCTAATTACAAATATATAAACATAAAGTTATGTTTTATCTACCTAAAATATAAGTTAGATAAAATAAAAAAACAAAACTCCTGTATAGCTGATTCTATGACTGTAAGTCACTTGTGAGAGAACAACCTGGCTTCTTTGTTACTGGCCCAGGAACTTTATTTGTACCTTTGCTAGTTCAGTTGCATAACTGTGGCTGGCCTCAGGGTATTATTGTTTTTCTTTTTTCTTGACCATTTTTCCCTCCAGCCTTTTCTTAGTTACTGTACATGAGTTTAAACTTCTCCTTGCACAGTGACTATAGATAGAAACAAAAGAAGTTGTTAATAAGATTTAAGCAGCATTTAAGGTATATTGTTATCCCTTTATGTCCCTAGAATGGAGGCTTCCATGTTCCTTGGAATACTAAGTGTTCAGAAAAGAGGGAAAAAAAAAAATCACAGAAATTATCTAACTTAATACTTAACAGCCTTGTGCTAAATTATTATTCCAAATATAGAAGAAGAAAGAATACAAGTCCAAGATGTTAAACAGTCTATGGTCAATTGACAGAGTGTGCTAAGCAACACTACTAATTTTGTATGCTGTTTCTTCTGTAAACCGTGATGTTAACACAGAAATAATTTTCTATTTAATTAATCAAATTGTTTTTATTAATCACTAACTGTCCTAGAAGATGATTTTCTGGTTTCCATGGTTTCTCCTGTGGAAAAAAGCAGACCACCCATATAAGAGCAAGCAAAGGGTATTTATTCAGAGAATGTTAGAACAAGAATGCTATCTACCATCACTTGAAATTGTCAGAGGCTAGAAGGCAGACAGAAAATGGGTTAGTTTTATACAGGAACAAAGAGAAAGCTTCAAGGGTGTTCCGACTGAAAATTGTTGACATGGAGAAGCTGAAAACAGGCTAACAAATAGAAGGATATTCTATGTGAGTAGTTGATGTGTTGTTGTTTGCCCTCTAGTTGATTCAGACACACAAGTCAAAGTGACAGAATAGAATTGTCTTATACGTTTTCTGGACCCTATTTTGTCTTTTCTTCTGTAAAGCTGCTTGTAGGTGTGATCCACTGATATTTCACTTAGCGTCCTAGCACTAACTACTGCACCACCAAAACTTCTTTATGATTTGTTTGTTTCTTTTACATGATACTGATTTAGTCCTTATTCAAAGCAACCTTATTTAAAACAGAACTAAGAACTGCCTAGTCATACATCATTCTTGCTACGTTTGAGTTCATTGTTACAGCTGCTGTGTCAATCCATCTCCTTGAAGGCCATCCTCTTTTTCACTGACCCTGTACTTTATGAAACATGATGTGCTACTCCAAGTACACATACCTCCTGAAAACATGCCAGAAATATGTAAGGCAAAGTCTCATCTTGCTGGGTATACAGCAGTCTGGGTATACATCTTCCAAAAGAGATTTATTATTCTTCTGGCAGTCCATGGTACATTTAATATTCTTCATGAACAACATAACTTAAAGTTATCAATTCTTCAGGCTTCCTTATTCATTGCCCACTTTAGCATGCATATGAGAGGACTGAAAATAACATGGCTTGGATCAGATGCATTTTATTCTTAAAAATGACATCTTTTCATCCCTTTAAAGAAATCTTTTGTAGCAGATTTGTCCAATTTAATATCTAACTCAGTTTTTTGACTGTTCCATCCCTAGGCATTAATTGTGAATACAAGTGAAATGAAATCCTGTTGTTGTTGTTGGTAGGTGCCATCAAGTCATCTCCCACACCAGAATAGGTGCATTTTTCTGTTGGGACTTACATATCAATAATACAGACATCTTTGTCTTGTTTTGTGTAAAATGTCATAAGAATCAAAATTTAAGTAGAAAATCTTCATTAGATGTTGCATTTGGTATAATTAGCTATCTTCTTAATTGTACACCTCAACATACATAAGAAAACATAAATCTTCACAACTGAGCCAAAAAGCAATATCGGGATGAAAGGAGAAAAGAATGAAATTGTCAATGATTCCCTTTTGCTTAGATCCACAATCAACATTCATGGAAGCAGGAGTCAAGAAAACAAATGAAGTATTGTATTGGACAAATCTGCTGCAAAGAGATCTCTTTGAAGTGCTAAAAAGCAAAAATGTCACTTTGAAGACTAGTGTGTATAGATGTAAGCCATTGTCTTTTCAGTAGAAAGCTGTATAATGTATAAGGAAGATTGAAAAAGAATTGGAACATTTGAATTATGTTGGTGGTTATGGAATATTGAAAATGCCATAGACTGCCAGAAGAGCAAACAAATATGTCTTGGAAAAGTACAGATAGAATGCTGCTTAGAAGCGAGAATGGCAACACTTAGTGTCTTGTACTTTGGTCATTTTATAGGAAGGGCTCTGCCCCAGGAGAAGGATATCATGCTTGGTAAAGAAGAATATCAATGGAAAATGGGAAGGCCCTTAACAAGATGAACTAACACAATCTCTGCAATAATGATTTCAAGTAAAGCAACGATTGTGAAGATGGTGCATGACTGGTTTATGGTGTTTCATTCTATTGCATATAGGCTCATTATGAGTTGAAACCTACTGATGAGAACACAAGGAAGGTTTGATTTTGATTAATATGCTCTGCTAAAGGTTTGCCACTGTTAATTTCCATGACAAACTTTCTCTGTATCTATTTCATGTTCTTAGAACTGTTGAAGTGGGGAGAGTTCAGGTTTCTTTTCTTTTTCTTTTTTTTCTCTTTAAAGAAAGAGAGCTTTCAGAATAGCAATAACCTTGAAAAGCTCCTTCATTACAAAAATTGTGGCTACAATTTATTAAATAATTACTATGCATTAGTAACTTAAGTATTTGGAGTGTACAACACCAACTGTCAATTGTGATGAAATTATTCAAAATTCAGTTATTATATAATATATGCAACAAATTACGAAAGAGAAGACTGAATCTTCTATCATAAATAAAAATAATAAATTAAAAATTAATAGTTATTTATATAGTCTTTTTTTCATAACCGTGAACTAGTAATAGTAGTTAAACACATTTGGGCAATGTCTTTCTTTAATATTCATAGTGCTTTTCCATGCTTGAGTGTTTCTTGGGCATTTTAGATCCTCAACATGTCACATTATAATTAATTGCACCCCAACCCAAAGTCCCACGTTTCCAGGGTCTATTGTTTTTATTATTTTAAATATCTTTAAATGAAATGATCAGCTGGAAAATGTTTACCCTGCATTATCTCCATATTTTGATTAAGAAGTTATAAAAGTAGACTTGGTATTTTCTACCTTACACAATTGTCTAAAGCTCCTTGAAGTCAGTTCCTGGTGAAATTAAATCTTGTTCTAGGAAGTAAAAAGCTCTTTGTCGATCTTCTTTTTGTTGTAACCTCATTCTTTTCTGTAGAAGACTTAGTGATTTGTTATCAGATCATTAAAAATGCATCTTCTTGTCCAAGAAGCTATTCAACTTCTTGTATATAGTCCAGGTCTGAGAATCATAACTAAGAAGGTTTGTATTATAAGGAACAAAGCCATGTTGATTCAAGTAAAGCTGAAATAGAAGTTGACAAGCAGCATAGCATCAAGTCTTTACAGACAGTATGAAGATAAGTGAAAGATAAAAGTGAGAGTATCATAACTGCCGTGCTTAATTGTGGATGCTTAGATGTTGGCAAAGAGGCAGATGCTGAGAAATTCATGTAAGTAAAACAAAATTGATACAGCTGTGCAAAAATCTGGGGCTACATGTATAGAATGGATTGACATATCCAATGTATGCCTACAGTGCCAGCTGTTCTTTTTATTACTTACAGAGATGGCTCTAGTTCCACTTCTTGGACTGATAATACAAAGTAGTATTCTGCATATTCTGTCTCCTAGTTGAACACATTGTTTCATATATGAAGATAATTAAAATATTTTAAAGTTTAATTTTATTCTATCTGTTTTTATTTATATTCCTTTGGAAATATTCTCATTGCATGTTTAATATACCTTTCTAACATTTTCCAATGAATATGTACATCATTTTTAACCAGGAAAAATGACTGCTATTAAAAGTAGCTAATATATAGTTATGCTTAAACCTGTTAGATGAAACAAATAGTGAAAATGAAAGCATTAAAATAGCTTTCTTATTTCGGTAATTTAAAAAAATGACTAGCACAATGTGAAGTTAATTTGGTTCATGTCGATAATTTATGTCATATGTTGTTGTTGTTGTAAAGTGCCATCCAGTCGTTTCCGACTCATAGCGACCCTATGCACAGCAGAACAAAACACTGCCCGATCCCGCGCCAGCCCCACAATCCCTGCTATACTCGAGCCCATCATCGCAGCCACTTTACCAATCCATCTCCCTGAAGGCCTCCCCCTCTTTCGTCGACCCTCCACCCTACCAAGCATGATATCCTTCTCCAGGGAATGGTCCCTTCTTACAACATGACCAAAATAGGTG
>NW_006922232.1:387777-390541 GCF_000298275.1 Orycteropus afer afer | reverse complement strand
GTCCCTCTCGGGAGGGTAACAAGGGAAAGTGTTCAGTGCAGTTCAGTGAGTAAGCACAAGCCCGCCCGTGCTTACCTTGCTCCTGGAGACCCGGTCCCTCGCGGGAGGGTAACAAGGGAAAGTGTTCTGTGCAGATCAGTGAGTAAGCACAAGCCTGCCTGTGCTTACCTCGCTCCAGGGGACTAAGCACAAGCCCGCCCGTGCTTACCTCGCTCCAGGGGACTAAGCACAAGCCCGCCCATGCTTTCCTAGCTCCCGGAGACCCAGTCCTTCTCGGGAGGGTAACAAGGGAAAGTGTTCAGTGCAGATTAGTGAGTAAGCACAAGCCCGCCTTGTTTCAGTACCTATGCTTAAACTGCCCCTTGGCTGATCACTCTTCTCTTTGGCTTCCTGGGTTCCACCCCTTCCTCCTGCTCTTCCAGCCTGCTACTCTGTGCTATGCCCGTGCTTACCTTGTTCCCTGAGACCTGGTCCCTCTAGGGAGGGTAACAAGGGAAAGTGCTGTGCAGATCAGTGAGTGAGCACAAGCTCGCCCGTGCTTACCTCGCTCCCGGGGACTAAACACAAGCCCGCCCGTGCTTACCTAGCTCCCGAAGACCCAGTCCCTCTCGGGAGGGTAACAAGGGAAGGTGTTCAGTGCAGATCAGTGAGTAAGCACAAGCCCGCCTTGTTTCAGTACCTATGCTTATGTCATATAGATATATATATTTGTATGGATGTCTGAATATATAAAGTGGTGATAAATCACCTTGTTATTATTGAAAAATTCTATATTTGTATACAATCTTGTGGGACTGTTCACATGCTCTAAAATACTGTACAATAAAAAAATGACTATTTGAACAACTGAGTGGCTGAAAAAATGAATGGATAATGTGTTGCAGTTATAAATACATGCCTCAAAAAGCTATTTGCTGAATGGGCAGTGAATAGTGAAATATTTCAAATAACTATGTAAATTGATTATCATATATATATTCTGAAATGGAAAATAATGACCTCTCCTCCCATTGAGGCCATCACCATGAAATCACAGTGCTTCATCTATGTCTGAACATTTGAAAAATGTTGCATCTTCTGGTATAACACACAGCTGTTTGGGTACCTTGTATAGAAGGAACTCTGATGTGACAATGGTTAAGCACTTGATTGTTAATCTAAAGGCCTTGAGTTAAAAACCACCAGCCACACTATGGGAGAAAGTTGTGGCAGTCTGCTTCCATAAATATTTGTTATTAGGTGTTGTTGAGTCAGTTCTGACTCACAGTGACCCTACAAAAAAGAAGAAAAAACACTGCCCTGTCCTGCACCCTCCTCACAACCATTGACATGCTTGAGCCCCTTGTTGCAGCCACTGTGTCAATCCATCTCTCTGAAGGTCTTCTCCTTTGACACTGACCCTCTACTTTACCAAGCATGATACCCTTAAAGATTACAGCCTTGAAAACTCTGGGGCAGCTTTACTCTGTCCTGTAGTGTTCCTATGAGTTGCCATCAACCTGATGGCTTTAGGTTTGGGATTTTTTTGGATTTACAGTATATAGATCGAATTGCTAAACCATTGAAGTAGACTTATAAATTCACAGGGTTTTAGATGTCAGAAAATGTAGACATTATTTAATCAAATAATTCTCATGTAGTAAGTGAGAGAACAGAATTATAAATACTAAGCATATTTCCCTAGTGCATATAATGAAGTGGCATGGGAACTAAGATTATAATACTAGGGTATTCCCAGTCAATATACTTGACCTATACACTCTATTGAGATTGTTATCCTGAAAGACACAGATAGTGGCAAGAAAAAAAAAAATCTTCTATACATATTAATTTGTATTGAAAACAGTCATTTAATTAATGCAGTTAAAATTAACGACATTTAAATAAGGAAGTCCATTTCATTTCAACCCATCCAGGGGAAATGTCAAAGCCTCTAATACAATGTGATGCCACCCATATGAGCTCTTTGTCTCAACTTTTGTGCCCATTTCATACTATATTTTGAATTTAAATATTGTAAATATGATGTTTCAAGTGTTGAAAGCTCCATTGTAGGTGGAGAAATCTATTTTTCCTGCTAAAGTAGAAGTATTTACTTCTCATTCGTCTCCTGTTCAATTTTACTGAGACAGTGAATGTTCCCCTATCTTAAAATGGATGTGATATACCCTAAAGTGTTAATTTCAGTTAGGTTAAATGTGTAAAGTTTTTTGCATAAATGATAGTAGTACAGGGGTGATAGATAATACAAGTGTTCAAGTCGACCAAAAACTTTTTAATCCAGAATAAAACAAAATATTCTGACCAAGGTGCAAGTTAATTTCATCTATAGTTTAAGATAATAAATTTATGCATGAAAAATATTAAATATTTGGATTATTAACGTGCTTTTAGGAATTCTAAATTCCAAAATATTTTTTGTATATTTGTAAAACTGTATCTCTTTAAATTAAAGACAAAATTTAATTATTTAAAAATCGAAGTGTGTTTCTAGTATGCTAATAAATTGAGTTTTGTTGTTGTTGTTGTTAAGTGCCGTCGAGTCGTTTCCAACTCATAGCGACCTCATGCACAGCAGAATGAAAAACTGCCCAATCCCGCGCCAGCCCCACAATCCCTGCTATACTTGAGCTCATCATTGCAGCCACCGTATCAACCCATCTCACTGAAGGCCTCCCCCTCTTTCGTCGACCCTCCACCCTACCTAGCATGACATCCTTCTCCAGGGAATGGTCCCTTCTTACAACATGACCAAAATAGGTGA
>NW_006922232.1:372163-374826 GCF_000298275.1 Orycteropus afer afer | reverse complement strand
AAGAATGGCCAGACTTCATCTCACCTATTTTGGTCATGTTGTAAGAAGGGACCATTCCCTGGAGAAGGATGTCATGCTTGGTAGGGTGGAGGGTGGATGAAAGAGGGGGAGGCCTTCAACGAGATGGATTGACATGGTGGTTGCGATGATGGGCTCAAGTATAGCAGGGATTGTGGTGCTGGTGCGGGATTGGGTAGTGTTTCGTTCTGCTGTGCATGGGGTCACTATGAGTCAGAAACGACTCGACGGCACTTAACAACAATAACAACAACATGAAAGGTATCTAACTTGCATGGCTTTAAAGTTTGGAGATTTTTTTTTTATCGCTCAAATAGTTGTTAAACAAATTAATAAGTGAACATGAAATGAAAGATTTTTTTTTCTGTTTTTTACCCCATATAACTTTCCCTTGCATTAATTTGCAAGACAATATGGTATACAAGAAAGAATAATTCAACTACGAGAATGTCAGGCTGGAGCTGCATGTAGAAAATACCTTCCTAAGTCATGGTGAACCCATCACTCTTTATCCACAAACAGAAAAAAAGGTAATTTCGCTTTTTGGGGAAACAGTGGCTGATAACAGGGAGAGAAATTGTAATATAAATAGCAGTGAAATCATTAAACAGAAGCCAGAATTTAGCAACATACTTTTTTGAGGTATATCTAGATTACTAATAAGTTTTTGTTAGGTTCTTCTGAATCAACTCTGACTTATAGTGAAGCTATGCTCAATAAAACAAAACAATGCCCTGTCTGTTGCCATCTCAGATGATATGCTTGAGCACATCATAGCAGCCAGTGTCCGTATATCTCATTGGGGATCTTCTGCTTTTCCCCGACCCCCTACTTTACCAAGCATGATATCCTTGTCCGGTGACTGGTCCCTTCTGATAACCTGAGCAAAGTGCCTGAGACTAAGTCTGGTTGTTCTTGCTTCAAAGGAAAATTCCAGAAGTACTTCTTGCAAGATAAATTTATTATTTTTTTTCTGGCAGCCCATGGTATCCTCAATATTCCTTGCCAACATCACAAGTCAAATGCATCAATTCTTCTCTGATCTTCCTTATTCATTGTCCAATTTTCACATATATATGAGAATATAGAAAACACTATGACTTGAGTCAAGCACGCCTTAGTATTCAAAGTGACATCTTTGCCCTTTAATATTTCAAAGAGTTCTTCTGCAGCAGATTGGCTGAGTACAATAAGACATCTGATTTCTTGACTACTGCTTCCATAAGCATTGAGTGTGAATCCAAGTGAAATTAAATACCTGACAATTTCAATCATTGTCCATTTAGTGAGACGTTGCTTATTGATCGAGTTGTGAGGATATTTGTTTTCTCTGTGTTGAGGTGTAGCTCATCCTGAAGGCTGTAATATTGGATCTTCACAAGTGCTTCAAGTAATCTTCACTTTCAGCAAGCAAAGTTTTTTCATCTGCATACCCCAAGTTGTTAATGAGTCTTCCTCCAATTCTTATGCTCTCTTCTTCTTCATAAAGTCCAGCCTCTCAGATTATTTTCTCAGCATACAGATAGAATAAGTAGGATGAAAGGATACAAACCTGCCACACACTACTTTTCATGTTAAACCATACAGAATCTCCTTGTTCATTTCGAGTGAGTGCCTCTTTGTCCATGTACAAGTTCTTCATGAGAACTATAATGTGACTTGGAATTCCCATTTTTCTCAATGTTATCTATAATTTGCTTTGATCCGCACAGTCAAATGCCTTTGCAGACTCAATAAGACACAGGAAAACCTCTTGCTGGTATTCTTTGCTTTCAGTTAAGATCCATCTGACATCAGCAATGAGACCTGTCATTTCACACACTCTTCTGAATTTGGCTTGAATTTTTGGCAGTTTCCAAATGATATTCTGCTGCAGCTCTTTTTGTGTTACCTTCAGCAAAATTTTACTGTGATAATATTGTGATTAGTATGTGGTATTAAGTTATTGTTGGATAATTTCTGTATTCTGTTGCATCATCTTTTTTTTTTTTTTTTGTAGTAGACACAAATATCAAATTTTTCCTATTGTTTGGCCAGGTAGTTTTCTTCCAAATTTCTTGGCATAAATGAGTGAGTGCCTCAAGTGCTGCATCGATTTGTTGAAACATTTCACTGGGTATTCCATCAATTCTTGGGGCTTTGTTTTTTGCCAGTCCCTTTAGTGCAGCTTGGACTTCCTTCACTACCGTTCTTGATTATATACTACATCCTGAAATGGTTGAATATTGACATATTATTGCTGGTACAGTGGCTCTGTGCATTGCTCCCATCTTCTTTTGATACTTCCTGCATTGTCCAATATTTGACCCATAGAAAATAATATTGCAATGACAGGCTTGAATTTATTCTTCAGTTCTTTCAGCTTGAGAAATGACAAGTTCATTCTTACCTTTTAGTTTTCTAATTGTAGCTCTTTGTCCATTTCATTATAATACTTCACTAGGTCTTCTCAAGCTGCTGTTTGAAATCTTTCATTCAGCTTTTTTAATTCATCATTTCTTCCTTTTGCTTTGTTGTTGTTGTTGTTGTTATGTGCCGTCGAGTCGGCCAGACTCATAGCGACCCCTCCTTGGGTTTCCGAGGCAGTATTACTACGGAAGTAGGATTGCCCAACCTTCCTTCCGAGGAGTGGCTGGTGGGTTTGA
>NW_006922232.1:361611-371749 GCF_000298275.1 Orycteropus afer afer | reverse complement strand
TTGAACCGCCAGCCTTCTGGTCAGCAGTCAAGTGCCTTAGGCACTATGCTACCACCATAGCGGCAGCTTATCCAAAAGAAATATCTCCTCCTGCCTGACCACCAGCCTTGGGACATTGTTACAGCCTCTGGCCACTTGGACCCAAAGGTCTCAGTGTTGGATCCCTCACCTTGCAAAGTCTGCCTTTTGTCGTTCATCTTATGGTATATAAAGTCTAGAAGAATGGGAGAGGCTTGTGCACTTGAAACCCAACCAGCCAGACACTGTTTGATACAGCGGTGTTTCTCATAAGCTCTACACAAATAAATTTTGATGTCTCTGAGAGTGACTTCAAGTCAGTTTTTCAGTCTGTCTGCACAATGTTATCTGGAAACTTTTGCTTCACTGGAGTTGAACCTCAACACTTCCTTTCCTGACCCTTTTAATAACTTTTTGATTTCTTCCAGTTTGATGTTTTTGATGCCATCCCACAACCTGTCTGATTTGCAGTCATCAATGTTAAATGTTTCCCATCTATTCTTCAGATGATCTCTAAATTCAGACGGGATCTAATCAAGGTTGTATTTTGACTGTCATAGAGTTGTTTTAATTTTCCTCAGCTTCAACTTGAACTTTCATATGAGCAACTGATGGTCTGTTCTACAGACACCATCTGGCCTTGTTTGACTAATGATATTGAGCTTCTTCATCACCTCTTTCCACAGATGTAGATGTTTTGAGTCCTCAGTATTCCATCTGGCAAGGTTCAAGTGTTTAGACTCTATCTGTGTAATTGTAAAAAGGTATTTGCCATGAATAAATAATTCATTGGTCTTTCAAAATTCTATTATGTGGTCTGTAGTGTCATTTATATCACCAAGTGCATATTTTCCGACTATTGATTCTTCTTCTTTGTTTCCAAATTTTGCTTTCCAATTATCAGTAATTACTGTTATATCCTGATTGCATATTTGGACAATTTCACACTGCAGAATTTGGTAAAAATCTTCAGCTTCTTCATCTTGGTGTTAGTAGTTGATGCATAGATTATAATAATAATAATAATAATAATAATAATAATAATAATAATAACTGGTCTTTCTTGTAGTTATATGAATATTATCCAATCACTGACAGCATTGTTCTCCAGGGTTGATCTTGAAATATTCTTTTTGTTGATGAATGTGGTGCCATTCCTCTTCAATTTGTCATTCCCAGCATCATAGACCCTATGATTATCTGATTCAGAATAGCTGATATTAATACATTTCAGCTTACCACTGCCTAGGATATTGATTTCTATGCATTCCGTTTCATTTTTGAAAACTTCCCATTGTTCTAGATTCATACTTCCTAATTCCAGGTCCTGATTATTGAATGTTTGCAGCTGTTTCTTCTCATTTTCAGTTGTGCCACATCAGCACACGAAGGTCCTGAAAGCTTTACTCCATCCTTGTCACTGGTTGACTCTACTTTTAGGAGGCAGCCTTTTGCTAATCATAATTTGAGTGTCTTTCAAGCTGAGAGGATCATCTTTTGGCACTATATTAAGAAATGTTTCACTGTTATTCATAGAGTTTTCCTGTAATATATCAGACAATATTTCACTGCTAACCAGAAGATTTTCTGTGGTGATTTTTTTCAGAAGTGGGTAGCCGCATTCTTCTTCTCAGTGTGTCTTAGTCTGGAAGCTCCTCAGAAACTTGTGTACTATAGGTGACCCTGCTATTTGAAATACTAGTGTCATAGCTTCCAGAGTCACAACAACATGCACAACATGCACAACAACATAATACTACCACAGACTGACAGACCAGTGGCAAGCTAATAAGTTGTTATTGTTGTTGTTGTTGCTGTTATGTGCCATCAAGTAAGACCCAACTCACAGCAACACCTTCTTGGGTTTCTGAGGCAGTATCACTATGGAAGTAGATTGACCCATCTTCCTTCCGAGGAGTGGCTGGTGGGTTTGAACCACAAGCCTTCTGATCAGCAGTCAAGTGCTTTAAGCACTATTCTAAAAGAGTGGTAAACTAATAAGTTAGTCTATCAAAAAACAAAAAAAAAAAAAAAAAAACAGAGCTAGAAAGACTTAGATAAATAATATTATTTCAACTGAAAAATGCAGCAAGCATTTATGCAACTATCTAGCTTTCTACCCCTCACTGTCCAGTCAATTCTGACTCAGAACCACACTATAAGATGGAACCGAACTGCCTCACAGATTTCTGAAGGTTGTAATATTTACTGAAGCAGACTGCCACACCTTTCTTCCATGGAACTGATAGTGGGTTCCAACCACACATTTGTGGTGAGCAGCTGAGTACTTAACCACTTTGCCTCCAGGGCTGTGCCTCTCTGTAAAGACTACGTATGGTTCTGTATATAAAGACCTATGTTCTGAGCAATTGAATTTAAAACAGATAAGAACAATTATGTGGCTGTAAGAAAAAAAAAAGGAAGATATTAAAATAATAAAAAAATGGCATTTAAACTCAGAGAGGAGTTTTCATGAATAACTTGCCTCTAAAAAAGAATATATGGTACTGGAAAATATGTATTTTATGCAATGAGAATTATAGAGTACATGCAATTGAATTGAAGATTACTTTCACTAAGTGTATGCTTCTCAATGCTTAAAACTCTGTAGTAAACAGAGTAACCATTTTTTCTATTCATACCCAATTAAAATGTATAAAACTAATATGTTTTAAAGTAATCAAGTAAGTTTAACATTTAGTAATTTTAAATCAAAAGGCTGGGTTTTATACAGAATAATTTGGATCCAATTACCAAAATGGAATACACTGTGTTGATAAATTTACTTTTTGCTGAATTATACTGTTCATAGTATTGTGTATTTTAAATTGAGATACGGCATATTGAAAATTGATACAGTGCATAAAAGGATGAGAAACAAAATACTTTTTACTTCACAATAAAAGTCCAGAAAGATAAAATAAAACTACCTTTAGTAGGATGAACTATTGATATAATTAAGATCTGATTAAAAGCAATAGATGCAATAAAGGTATGCAAAAAAAAAAAAAAAAAACACTATTCTTGCAAGTCACCTGGGTGCACTTTACAACACAGGGTGATTTTTCTCTTTCTCTTCCATTTCTTGGAAAAACAAAATGCTCTTATATCAGTGAATGAATAAAGAAGAATTGATGTCCTTGAATTACGGTGTTGGTGAAGAATAAGGAATATAGCATGGACTGCCAAAAGAATGAATAAATCTGTCTTGAAAAAAGTACAGCCAGCAGAATGCCCTTTACAAGAAAGACTTCTTTTCATGTATTTTGGGCATATTATCAGGAGGGGCCATTCCCTGGAGGATATCATGCTTAATATAGTAAAAGTTAAGTTAGAAAGAAAAAGACCCTCAATGAGATGGATTGACACACAGGAGCTACAACAATGGGCTCAATCCTAGCAATAATGATGAAGATGATGAAAGACCAGTGTTTCATTCTGTTGTGCATCAGGGCACTATGTCTCAAAATTGACTTGACAGCACCTAACAACAACAACTATATCAGTATATCAACCAAGAAATATAAAACCCTTGTTATGATTTTGATTAATATTTTATACCTTAAATAATATCAAATATGACTTAGACTTCCACCATCCAATGATTAACCAATAGTAATATTTGGCTATTGAGCCCTTGTCATGGGGCTAGTCCAAATTAAGATGTGATTCCAGCCTAGAAAACCCTATAGGGTAGTTCTACAGTGTAACTTGAGGTTTTTCTGAGTTGTAATTGACTAATAGCACCTAACACCAAAAAGTGTGAAATGTATTGTTGTTGTTGTTGTTATGTGCCGTCGAGTCGGCTCCGACTCATAGCGACCCCTCCTTGGGTTTCCGAGGCAGTATCACTACGGAAGTAGATTGCCCCATCTTCCTTCCGAGGAGTGGCTGGTGGGTTTGAACCGCCAGCCTTCTGGTTAGCAGTCAAGTGCCTTAGCCACTATGTATAGGGGGCATTAAAAAATATATAAATAATTTATTAATAAAAACATTAATTTTATCCTAATTACATGATGCAATGATAATATTTAGGCTATTCTGTACAACATATAGGTCCATAAAGTGAACCACAACACAGGTGAGTAACATATTCCTCAGAAGAATTAACCATGTACAACCAAAAGGGCAGCGTTTATCCCAAAACAAAGCTCAGAAGGCTGGAAGGAACAGAGAAGAGGAAAGAATGGATATGGAAGAGAGGAGGTACAATGAGTGCTATTACATTGAGGAGATTGCAACTAATGTTATGAAACAAAATGTATGTGAACTGTGGAATGAAAAATAAATTTTCTCTGTCAATGTTCTCCAAACCACAATAAACAAACAAACAAACAAACAAATAAATAAATAATGGCTGATATCATGTTAAGTAAAATACAATATTAAATTAATGTGACCTTTATTTTAAGATCTTTAAATATGGTCAATAGAAAATTGAAAATTCCATATGTAGCTAACATTATATTTCTACTGATCATCACTGCTTGATAGTGCTAGGGTATTACTTATGTTAATAGAAATAAAATTATTTATATTTTACAATCAATTTCATTTGATTGAAGACATAAATGTTATCTGATGTATAGAAATCTTTAATCCATACAACGAAATACATGGACAACAACTGAAGTTGTCTAAAAGGAAACTTGTATATATTCCAATATGTATAAAGAAAAAGAGAGAGAAAAAATATGGAGATATAAATATATCAAAGAACACACATAAGAGATAGAACCCAAATCAGAAATCAGAGGTTAGATTTTTAGCATTTGCTGTTAAAGTAAGTTAAAAATTGTAAATATAGATTGGCGATGTCACAACCTGTAAACTAGATCCTTCCAATACCTTGGATTATAAGATCCTTTTCCTTTCCCTCTAATGATCTTGTCTTGTACCTTCACTGGGTCGCTCACTATTGTAGTCACAGCCCATGCTTTCTCTAGATATAATAATTTGAGTTTCAGACTTGCTTTCTGATCACCTCCTCCTCTCATTCCAATTTTCTCCCTACAGTACTCCAAATCTAACAATTATTCAAAACACTGGAAATCACAAGTATGGATTTTCCCTCCCTTTTGTAGGGACTGGAAGCTCTGTGGCCTAGTGCCTAAGGAATTTGACTGCTAATCGGAAGGCTGGTAGTTCAAATCTACCAGCCACTCCTTGGAAGGAAGGTTGGGCAATCTACTTCTGTAGTGATACCACCTGGGAAAAACCAGGAGGGCTCACTGTGAATCAGACACTACTTGATGGCAGTGTGTTTGTGTTTTTTGTTTTTGTGTAGGGACCAAACTCATTTCCTCCCAGTATGTACAACTGAAAGTGAAAATGACTCGAACATGTACTGATGGAGAGCAAAGACTATAGCAGTTTGTATGGATTACACCTCAACATGAAAACAAAAATTCTCTCAACTGGATCAGTAAACAAAACCATGATAAACAGAGAAAAGATGAAGTTGTCAAGGATTTCATTCTACTTGGATCTACCATCAATGCCCATGGGACATTTCTTATTCTCTAAAATGTGGTTTATTAATCTCTAAAATGTGAATATGCATTACATTTTCATTTTGGCTGTAAGAATTAACTATAAGGTTTAAAACGTGTCATTCATAGTTGTTGGTGTTATGTCTAGGTAGTATCAGGTGCATGTTACTAACATTCTTCTTTTTTTTTAAGTGTAATTTGGGTGAAAGTTTACAGAGTAAATTCACTTGTTACTAACATTCTTAAACACATAGGTAGACCTTAAAATAAAGACAAACTTACTGTCATCTAGTGAATTCTAACTCATAGAAACTCATATTTGGTTTGTAGGGCTATAAATCTTTATGAATTCAAACTGCCTCATCTTTCTTCCACAGACTGGCTGTTGAGTTTGAACCACTAAACTTTTCTTTAGCAGCCAAAGGAGTTAATCATTGTGCCACCAGGGCTCCTTAACCTTAAAATAGGGATAACAGAAATAGCAACAGATATAATTTTATTTTCACAAATAAACCTCTTTGAATTAAATTAATTTCTACAAACTAATTACTTAACATTTGTGTATTTGAGACTATTATGGTTATTTAAAAAAAAGTGAGAAAGAAATGCTTTCCTCCTGAAAGACATGCTTTCCTGAGGTGAGAAAGAAATATTTTCATGAAGGAATTCTCAAAGATTTCTTATTAATTAAAGAATCAAACACAAATCCATAGATGTGATATGATTATGAATGTTGATAGAAATTTGGAAATTACATAATATATGACCCAACAGCACCTAACAACAATAATATAAGGAAGAACAGTTAATCCTGCTATTACTCAAATTTATATATCAAACACTACAGACAAAGATGGAGAAATTGAAGACATTTACCAAATTCTGCATTCTGAAAATGACCAAACATGTAATCAAGATATGTTATTCATTACTGGTGATTGGAATGCTAAAGTTGCAAACAAAGAAGAATCATCAGTATTTGGTAAATATGACCTCTGTGATTAAAATGATGTTGGAGATTACATGACAGAATTTTGCAAGACAAATGACTTATTCATTGCAATACCATTTTCAACAAGATAAATGGTGGCTATACACTTGGATCCCATCAAACACAATAAACAAGAATCAGATTGATTACATATGTGGAAAGTGACGATGGAGAAGCTCAATATCTTCAGTCAAAACAAGGCTTGGAGTTGATTGTGGAACAGATCATCAATTGATCATATGCAGATTCAAGCTGAACCTGAAGAAAATTAAAACAAGTCCAAGAGAGCCAAAATATGACCTTGATTATATCCCATTTGGATTTAAAGACCATCTGAATAATAGATTTGACACATTAAACACCAATGACTGAAAACCAGATGAGTTGTGGGATGACATCAAGAACATTATCTATAAAGAAAGAGAAAGATCATTAAAAAGAGAGGAAAGGAGGAAAAGACCAAAATGCATATCAGTAGAGACCCTGAAACTTGCTTATGAATGGAAAGTAGCTAAAGCAAATAGAAGAAATGACAAAATAAAAGTGCTGAATGGAAGATTTCAAAGAGCAGCTGGGTAAGACAAAGCCAATTACCATAATGAAATATGCAAAGACCTGGAGTTAGAAAAACAAAAACAGAGCACATCCTTAGCATTTCTTAAGCTGAAGGAACTGAAGGAAAAATTCAAGACTCAAGTTGCAATGTTGAAGGATTCTCTGGGGAAAATATTGAATGACGCAGGAAACATTAAAAGAGAAGGGAAGGAATATAGAGAGTCATTGTACAAAAAAGAATTGGTCAATGTTCAATTAACTCAGGTGGTGGTATGTCGTCAAGAAACAATTATTAAGGGAAGAAGTCCTAGGTGCACTAGTGGAATTGGTGAAGAACAAGGCTACAGGAGTTGATGGAATACCCACTGAGATGCTTCAACAAACAGATGCCGCACTGGAGATACTTAGTTGACTATGCCAAGAGATTTGGAAGTCAGTAACCTAGACAACTGACTTGAAGAGATTCATACCTGTACTCATTCCATAGAAAGATGGTCAACTGAATGTAGAAATTATAGAACAATATTATTAATATCAGGAGCTCTGGTGGGGTAGTGTCTAAGGCATTTGAGTGCTAACCAGAAGGTTGGGGATTCAAACCCACCAGCCATTCTTCGGAAGGAAGTTTGGGCAATCTACTTCTGTAGAGATACTGCTCCAGAAACCCAAGGAGTGGTTGTTATGAGTCAGGATCTACTCCACAGCCATGATTTTTTTTTTTTTTTTTTAATCATTAATATCTGTGGTAATTAAAGTTCTGTGTCAAGTTGGCTGAGTGGCTGGTCAGTTGGTTGTAGTTACACCCCATGATGAGACCAGCAATCAATTCCATGCTGAAATCTTCTGCGAGCAGCAGAGTAGCTGCTTTAGGGATGTGATCTGCTTCCAGTATATAAGGATAAACTTTGGGAATGGTCTGCAGCTTTTGGAATGCTTGAATATTTTATGTAGCCGAGTTATCATTCAGCAGCCTGCCACATTGTGTGCAGATACTGGGACTGTTAATGGACTTGAATTAGTGGCCTGCCACATGGTCTAATAAGTTTTGGACTGTGCCATTTTACTTGTTGACCTTGGGTTTGTTAGCCTCAGCAGTCAGCAGTTGCCTGAGTGAAGAGATGCCTCTAGCTCTGTGGACCAGGAACAAGACGCAGAGCTGAAGCCTAAGATCAACGGGCCTTCACCGAGACCCCGTGTGGCACTTTGAACTCAGACTTCTAGCCTCCTAAACAGTAAGAGAATAAGTCCCTGGTTGTTAAAGCCATCCCATTTGTGGTATTTTCTGTTGGAGTGGAACTAGAAATAAGCAAAAAAAAAAAAAAAAATCACATGTAAATAAAATCTTGCTGAAAGTGATCCAGAAATGTCAGTTGAATTAAGAAAAAGATGTGGAAAGAAGGACATCATTGCTGATGGCAGATGGATCTTGGCTGAAAGCAAATACCAGAAAGATATTTACCTTTGTTTTATGGACTATGCAAAAGTATTCCACTGTGTGGATTATAACAAAGCATGGATAACATGGCAAAGAATGTGAATTCCAGAGCACTGAATGGTGCTTCTGAGCAACCTGTACCTATGGAGATCAGGAAGCTGTCATTTGAGCAGAACAAGGGTATACTGCATTGTTTAAAATCAGGATGTATGTCCTTTCATCATATTTATTCAATATGCATGCTGAGCAAATAATCTGAGCAGCTGGACTATATGAAGAACATGGCATCAGGGTTGGAGGAAGACTCATTAACAACTGGTGATGTGCAGACGACACAATCTTGCTTGCTGAAAGTGAAGATGACTTGAAGCAACTACTGATGAAGATTAACAACCACAGTGTTCAGTATGAATTACACCTCAACATAAAGAAAATCATCACAACTGGACCCAAAGTAACATCATGCTAAATGGAGAAAAGATTGAAGTTGTCAAAGATTCCATATTACGTGAATCCACAATTATCAATCATGGAATCAACAGTAAAGAAGCAGTTATCTTACTGCACTGGTGAAATTTGTTGTGAAAGACTTCTTTGAAATGTGGAAGAGAAAAGATATCACTTTGAAACTAAGACGCACCTAACCTAAGCCATATTATTTTCAATAGCCTCATATGCATGTGCAAGCTGGACAATGAATAAAAAAGACCAAAGAAGAGTCGGTGCTTTTGAATTGTGGTCTTGACAAAGAATGCTGAAAATACATGCACTCCCAGAAGAACAAACAAACCTTCCCTGGCAGCAGTGCAGCCATTATGCTGCTTGGTAGTGAAAATGGCCAACCTTCATCTTACTTAACTTTCATCATGTTGTCAGAAGGAACCATTTCCCAGAGAAGGATGTCATGGTTGGTAAAACAGAGGGCCAGTAAAAACTGGGAAGGCCCTCCACAAGATCCCCGGACACACTGGCTCAATGATGGGCTCCAGCATAGCAAGAACTGTGGGGATGGAGCATGACCACAAGTGTTTTCTTGTGTTTTACATAGGGTCACTACGAGTCAGAGCCAGCTAGATGGCACCTACCAACCACAGCATGGCAGACCATATGATTGTTCTATTGAAATTGGTCATTATGGGTCAATTTCAGCACACTAATGCCTAGGATATCAATCTTCAAATGTTCTTTTTCATTTTTGACAACTTCCAATTTTCATGGCATGAAATAACACAAAATTCACTGTTCTTGTTGAAACAAATAGCCTCATGTTTAAAGAGTGAATTCTCAACTATTTGCAATGATTTTTGATATATTTAGATCTTCTCAATTTCTCACATAGTATAAATGCACTCCAGGTTTTCCCAGAGAATATAACATTGACCTGTGCAATTCATAATAAATGTTCATATCTGGTTAACAATAAATATAAACATAGAGTGAAGGATATATAATACATCATTTCACTATGTATCTAATTTTTATTGCAGGATCTCTCTAGTAAACCACTAGATTATTTTGTCATTCTTCCTCAATTCTGAATCATTAAAAATAAATTTGTTTTGACATTTGCTACCCTCTTTCTACTGCAGGGCTCCATATCATTAACAAATCTGCAAAACTAAAAATGAAAAATAAATAATAATATTG
>NW_006922232.1:348940-361285 GCF_000298275.1 Orycteropus afer afer | reverse complement strand
TCCATACTTTTAGAGATAATTAAATAGGAAGTTTCTCTCAAAAGTCAATTCCAGAACAAGCCTGCACATCCTCAGAGGCTGTAGGTAAATATGCTTAGTTTTATTTATTTTGTCTTTTTTGTTCCAATAATGAGCAAGCTGATTTTCACCTTACTTTAAGCCCAACACTTATGTAGTGAGCATTATGTGCTGCTTCTGTTTAATTTCTCCTCCTTCTCATAACTTATGGATTAATCTTTTTTTTTTAGCTTAATATATACATTGTTTTTAATTTCCAAAATAATTGTATTTAAATGTTTCTAATTTTGTGATTCATCTCGATTTTAGGAGTTCTGGTGGCACAGTGGTTAAGGCATTTGGCTGCTAACCAAAAGGTCAATGCTTCAAACCCATCAGCTGCTCCACAGGCAAAAGATGAGGCAACCTACTTCTGTAAAGATTTACAGCCTTGCAAACCCTATGACCCACTCTGTTCCATAGGGTTGTTGTGAGTTGGAATTCATCTGATGGAAATAGGCTTTCTTGATTTCTGTTTGGTTCAAGACAAGACAAATAATAAAAATAATATTTTAAGATAAAATGATAATCACAGCACACTTACCCAATTAATGTCCATAAGTAAATATTTTAAGAATACTGACCTCTTCATGTGTTTTATTTAATCTAATTACTACATATCACCTAATAATTTTGCTATATTTGTTCATGATCATAAAATTATTAAAAATTAATAAACAATTTTTTTAGAAAAATGGCACTGACAAATTGGTGCTTACATTCACTTCAAACCTGTACACCACAGACTCACACCCATTTGCTTGATTAAATGGAGAACTCACTGAAGATGTTGTTGTTAGATATCACCAAGCCAGTTCCAACTCATAGTGACCTTATGCACAATAGAACAAAGCAAGGCCCAGTCCTGTGCCACCCTCACAATTGTGTTGTTTGGACCAATATGTCAATCCATCTCCTTGAGTGTCTTCCTCCTTTTCACTGACCCTCTACTTTATCAAGCACGATATCCTTCTCCAGGGTCTGGTCCCTCCTGAAAGCATAACCAAAATATAAAAGACAAAGTCCAGTTGTGCTCAATTCCAAATAACATTCTAGCAGTGCTTTCTCCAAGACCAATTTGTTTGTTCTGCTAGAAGTCCATTGCACATTCAATGTTCTTCACCAATGGCACAATTGGAAAGCATAAATTTATTATTGAAGACAGGAACTGTTCTATTTTTTATTACAATTTCTGTGCCAGAAATTTTTATTCATTGAATAAATTATTCAAATATTTATAAAATATGTACTCAAAATGATAAGCTATGTTATCTATTTTTAGTTCATTTTGTGGGTTAAATTGAGAGGCAAAAAATCTGTGATAATTTAAAATGTTATAATAACACAAATCACATCACTAGTATATAATAATTGATTTTGCCATTTCTGTAACATGTATTTACTTATGTTGTAGAATTCTCATCATTTGTACTTTTACCTCATTTGGATACATGCCTACATCAAGTGCTTGATCATAATCATATAGTATTCTGTGTAATAAATTTACTTATTTCTTAAAATAACATATTTTCATAGGTTTCACTCAATTGATTTAATAAATAATGTTCTATGTTTCTTAGCTTTCTTGCTTTTATACCTCTATTGAAAAGGGAAGTATGTGTTTTAAAATGTCCTACAAATGTGTGTCCATTATTTTGTGATTAATCATATTATATCACCTCTTTTTCTTTAGTTTGTATAGTGTGAAAATTGAATTGTAATGCAAAAATTATGAAGCATATGATGTATTAATAAATATATATATAAATAATAAGTCAATAGTTAAATATGCAAATTTATATAAAATTATATGCATACAAATACATATATATAGCTGTATTATAAGAGAGAGAGTCCTGCTTTTCTTTTACTAATTGTTTAGTTATATTATTTTATGTATCTATAACTTTAACAAGAGTGGGAAAAATAAAGAAGACTGACTCATTAAGTCTAAGGGGGAATTTTCAATATGCTATTTGCAAAGAAATTAAAAGATGAAGTAACATAAGTTTTAATCAAAAAGAAAATGTAATATAAAAATGTTCTAGATATCTCAGATGTGAAAATGGGAAGTTTGACAGAGAAAAAACAATCTTAATGTGAAAATAAAAGTAGAAATAATCTCAAAAGAGCATAAAAAAAGATCTCCATAAAAGACATTGGTGGTGCTCCTATTTCATGGTTCTGGGAGAACAGATAAGGTAGAAGATTGACTGAAGCAATAATTTTGCTGTCGCTAATGCCATGCATGGCCAACTGATAGGAGGCTTATAATTTGTGTCTAAACAAACTAAACTAAACTAAACTAAACTAAACTAAAATAGATATAATAGCCACCTTTTCAACAATCAAAATAATTTCATATTCACCATAATATTCATATTATTTAATGTAATGTATTTTTCAAAACACTGTATATTGGAAACTATTATTAGTTGCTCATGTGTCTCAAAATTTAGCAAATTGTATGCTTTTTTCAATATTTTTCTCTGATTTGTCACTCTCCTCCAAATTCTCAGTAGACATTCCAGAAACCCAAACCTCAGTATGTGATGGTTAAGAGCAAATGACATATTAAATCATCACAATTCTGGGAAAAACTAACAAAACTCAACTGGAATCCTGGAAACCCCTTCACTGAGGTCATTTGAGAAGGTTAAAATGCATCCTCCCTAATGAATGGGGTCATAAATCATGATTTTCTTAGACAGAAATATTCAATGAAAGAAACAAAGTTCAAATAGTTTGATTCATAGACATGGAATCTCAACATTGATTATTCATCAACATATTTTTGCTGTTTGTAGTGTGTGATAGTTTTATTAGACATCCTGTAAGCTTTACAGGAGGAACTCGGGTGGCATAGTGCCTAAGGCATTTGTCTGCTAATCACATGGTTGGTTCAAACCTGCCAGCCACTCTGCAGAAGGACAACCGGGCAATCTACTTCTGTAAAGATTTGTGACCTCTGAAACCTAAAAGGAATCACCATGATTTGGAATTGACTCGATGGTAGTGTGTTGGGTTTTGATTTTGGAAGTTTTACAGCTACCAAGAAGCTTATCAGATAATTGGAGAGAGAAAGTGCAGATACTACAGTAGACAGGAAGAGAGATTTTATCGAAAAGGTAGTATGTTGGGTTCTCTTAAAGAAGAAACAAAAGGTAAAAATAAAGCTGCTGTGGAGAAGGAATCATTCCCAGGAGAAGGATATCGTGCTTGGTAAAGTGGAGGATCAGTGAAAAAGAGAAAATCCTCAACAAGATGGATCCACACAGTGGCTGCCATGACTGGCTCAACTTTAGCAAGGATTGTGAGGATGGTGCATGACATGAAAATGTTTCATTCTTTTGTACATTGGGCCTGTATGTGTCAGCACTGACTCTATGGCACCTATCAACAATTGTAGAAGAAAACTCTGACAATGAGTAGAATTTAGACCAATGTAATAAAATACATGATGAAACTCAAACGTATTTTGTAAGAACACAGAATAAAACTTAGTAGAGAGGGGGAGAGATTTCCATATGTTTATATATCAAAATATTTAAATCATATTTAAAGAGACTAATTCAAATATTGGAGAGATTTATTCTTAACTAGTCTTTTAATGTGGGCCTTCTCAAGTTACTTTTTATTGTTGCAGTTGTTAGAAATAATTTGCTTTGATCTGTGTAGAGAATTGGTGATGAGATCTATTAAATAAAGCAAGGTTGGATCAATCTATGAAATTAGAATGGTTAGAAAGTTGTAGAAATATATGAAAAAAAAAGGAAAAACTTGGATTGAAATCTGAAGTATTGTGATCAGGGTCTTGTCCTTGTTTGCAAAATTCTAGTTGGTCAAATTATTTAAACTTTCAGTTGTAATGAGATTATCATCCTATCTACACTATAAAAGTTATATCATGTGTTTCAGATCAAGCTCTGTAAATGTGATGCTATTGTATAAATTGCATGTATAATGGTAGGGACTTGGAGAATACATGCATGGAATGCAACAAATTAATTCATTTTCTAGTCCACAATCAGAAGAACATACTGGCAGACTAGATAAGAAGGAAAAAAGAAAGTATGTTAGCAAATTTGTCCCCAGATGTAAAATCAGAATCTATTGCTTATATAGTTGCTCATTCATGACTGAAAAAAAAAAAAAAAAAAAAAACCTCACTGCTGTCCAGTCCATCTTGACTCATAACGACCCATCCTTGTGTTTCTGAGGCGGTATCTCTATGGAAGTAGATTGCCCAATCTTCCTTCTGAGCAGTAGGTGGTGGGTTTAAACCACCAGCCTTCTGGTTAGCAGTTCAATGACTTAGGCACTATGTCACCAGAGCTCCCTCCCTGATCAATATTAAATTGTAATATAATAATCAGGGTTCAAGATCATATAACAAATTAGATCAGACTTCCAGTTTTTTTTATTGTTTTGTTTTATTTTTACTTGGGAAATTATGATAGTCTGACATGACTTGGTCATAACTGTAAATTTTCAGAAAGTGGTATCTAAGAAGGGAAAGAAACAAGTTTTGGACTACATTATTAAGAATGCAGACTGACTTTGAAATCATGTTAGATCTTGTAGTTCTTTTGACTTCCTTATTAATTCTCAGTTCAAGCTGGCCTCTTCCTACAGATTCCCATGATTCACCATACTTTTTTTCCAGTGATGCTGATTCCATTGTAAAGAATATATATATATATATAAATTATTATTATTATTATTATTATTTCAAATAAGCATTAGGAAGAACTTCCTACAGATTAAGGACAGCTTTGAATTTCCAAGCAGTAATTGCAAATGCAAAGCTGGCATGGTATACAGCAATAGGAAAATAATAGACTATTCAAAGGAAAACCCTCATAAATTTTGCTTGGGTAATATGGGCACTTTTGTTCCCCAAGCTATGAAATACCAAGACAGTGAAGAAGGCAGCATGGGGAAGTAGAGTGAGGTAGGCTGTGGACTTTGTTCAGGAAAAAAGGCTTAAACTGAATGTTCTTTAAATGTCCACTATTTTACAACACTATTTAAGTAGAAAGACAAGTAATCAAAAAAATTATCTAATTTTATAATTTTAAAACACCATTGAGTCCATTCCCATTTGAAGCAACCCCCATTGGTTTCCAAGTTGGTCAATCTTTATGGAAGTAGATTGCTACATCTTCCTTCTAAAGAGCAGCTGAGGGTTTGAACTGCCAATGTTCTGGTTAACATTCAAATGCCTTAGGCACTGTGCCACCAGAAATCCTTTAATTTTTTGATAACCAAAACCAAACTCAATGCCATCAAGTTGATTTGACTCACAGGGACTGCTCCTTGGGTTTTCAAGGCGGTATCTCTACAGAAGTAGATTGTGCAATCTTTCTTCCAAGGAGTGGCTAGTGGGTTTGTATAAAATTATAGAAATATGACTGTTAAAAAATGTAGAAACACATGAAAATAATCACAAAGTTGAACTTCACCATAATTTTCAAAAAGTATATAATGATGATAATGTGAATTTAGCATTTCCTAGTAGATAAACTTTTAACGAAAAGAAACTACATCATATATATATCCATATATTTATTTATTTATAATATGTATACAAATATGCATGTTTACAAATGGATCTAGTAATTTCATTATATCTCAGGAAAAATATTGTCATCTAGTTTAATAATCAGCATTTACCTGACTATAATATATAGGCTGGATAAAGTATGTTTTATTAAATAAAATATAAGTCAAAACCAAAAAAAAACTAACTCACTGCCATTAAGTTGTATCTGACTCTCAGTGACCCCTCCTTGGGTTTCTGAGGTAGTATCACTACAGAATTACATTGCACCAGTCTTCCTTCCGTGGTGTGGCTGGTGGGTTCAAACCGCCAGCCTTCTGGCTAGCAGTCAAATTCCTTAGGCACTATACTTCCAGAGCTCTTAAAATGTAAGTAGAGGTAAAAAATATAAAATTGTTAAAGATCAAAGAAAATGTCCATTTATGAAAAATAAAAAAGAAGTGGTTTTGAGCCATTTGCTATATGTAACACACAAAATCATCAATCACATTGAATAAAACAAACAAACAAAAAGCCATATGATTTAAGTGAACATACTAAATCATTTTATGCATATTACATATGCTTTCTTTGAATGAAAGAACAAATCCAATAATTGCTCAGCAGTTTATTTCACTTTGCTTGTATAGGTAAATGTATGCAAATAAAGGCCACTATGTGAAATCAGCAGAGTAAATTATATCTCTGTTTATATGTTTTCAAATATATTCAGTAGAAGAATATTAGCATAAGCATTAACTTAGGGACAAAATGCATATTTTATGACATAAGAAATGAAGAGATAATCATGCTGAATATTGAGAATTTTCTAGTTTTGTTATTGTTGAGGAGTTTCCATTAAGGGACAAATGTAAATGTACTTGACAAAATCATTTAAATGTCTTATATTTATGTCATAGGAGCTCTAGTGGTGTAGTCTCTAAGGCACTTGACTGCTATCCAGAAGGCTGGAGGTTCAAACCCACCAGCCACTCTTCGGAAGGAAGGTCAGGCAATCTACTTCCATAGTGATATCACCTTGGAAGCCCAAGGAGAGGTCACTGTGAATTGGATCCGCCTTGAGGGCAGTGAGTTGAGTTGAACATATTTATATCATTGGCATGTAATGTATTTTCATAGTTTCATTGAAATATAACGAGTAGATGTACAAAATTTTGAAGATGATAATAGTAGTTATTACACCAGATGTGATCATTTATGTTTATGGTTTTCATGAAATACTATTATGGAAATAGCAACATGTCATTTTAAATTGCCTGTTGTGATCAGAATAAATTGTACACAATTTTGTCGTTCTAGCTTTCATGAGCCAAATAAGGAGATTCTTCAGAACACTCCACTTTCTCAGAATCAGTTACATAAGCCAGTGTTTCTCAACATATAGTCCTGTATCAAGCTCCAAAAAGGGGAAAAACAAACTAAAAATTTCATATTCAAATGAATTTGAGAGACATATAAAATTTCATTCTCTTATTTGGAAATCAATGCACACATATACATACATACAGTGAAATACATAAATAAATAGATGACAGATAGATAGGTAGGTAGATGATATGATAGTTAAATGAAGTTGTTATATGGTGTTCAGTAAACATACTTTGTTTTATCAACAGTATGACAATTTCCTTTGCAGTCACATCTCATTTTTCTTCCCCCAGGTACACGAAGAAAACATTAATGGCAGCTGATGAGTCCTTCTTTAGTGACGTAAACAGGCTTTTATTTTAGGCTGAAATCAACCCAAATTGCCTTTTGCCAAAGGTGGAAAACCACACTGAGAGAGAATTAATTTCAGGAATACATATGGAAGTTCAGCGTTCTTTAGCCCCTCAGAAATTACCTGCTTGGTCCTTTAATTCTACTATTCTGCACACAGCAGTTACTAAATAAGTGTGTACCTGAATTTAATGAATTATATGCAGGAAAAATATTAAAGAATAAATCTTTCATCACATTATGAAATATATGGATGTGCCCTACAAAAGATGAATTTGGTTAAAATCTAGGTTTGTAATAATTTTTAGTACACAGATTTGTTACCATCTAAAACTATACCTATATCTACTAAGTTATATTTATAGCACCACAAATTGTGAAAAATATTTAAACAAAGAATTTGTTCTCTGAACTGTTAATTTATTTATAAAGCTATTTCATCATTCAACATGAATCTGAAGCTATGCAGTTACCTGGTTTTAAGATTATCAGTGGAAAAACACCCACAATAGTAGCCCAGAGTTTCCTAATAGGAGAGCACTTAACCTCAACAAAATGGCAACCTTGGTAATTCAATTTTGGAAAAATAGGTCTATGTTTTATACGTCTCCCTGCAAATATTTCCATCAAGAATAGCAGAATTTCAAGATTTGTCTGTATAAGAATCTCTATGTATAAGCCTAAATGGTTGGAGTACATATTTTAGAGGAAAATAATTCCTTTCCCTATATGTTAATGCTTTCCATTCAAATCAAAACGTATTTTATATTTAAGCTTCCATTTCATAAATACATGTTTCATATGTCATTCTTATTTACAAGAGGTTTCTCTTGCAGTTCAGTGTGGAGCGTTCTCTTGGCTAGACTGAATAGATGTTGATGAATAAAGAATCCAGAGATGTTGGCTTCAGGGCAACCGAGATCAACCTCATTATACAATATTGTTAACAAGCCTGTTAGGTTTATACAGGTTAACTATTATATGTGACATACAGCAGGCAAAATGTTAAGCATATATTGTAATTTTTTGAAAAAAATAAAATTGTTTCACATCAAATAGATTCAGAAAAGAATGTGTTCTGTCATGAATATAAAGAACTAAGAAAGAAAATTTTATAGTAATTTGTGCTATAGTTTAATTCATTACAACATATTGAACTTCAAGATGGAATGAATGGTATTTTTAGCAAATTTAAAGTAAACCATTCACTCTATCACTGCATTCTTACTGGAAATTAAGTCTCATTGCTTCCACATTATATGTTCTAAAAGAGATGAAATTAGTGTGATTCTTATCACAACATTATCAAAAAACATATTTTTAAAAATCAGGAACAATTTTTAAAAGTTTAAAAAAGTTAACTGTTTATAACAATCTGGGTATTCACTAAGTTTTTAAATTGTGAATTGTATGATAATCAGGCTGAATTTCTTTTGTGGAGATCAAGAAAAATTTTTCACCAAAAATACCTAGTTTGGCTATTTATATTGACCATTTAAACAGTTTTTTTTTTTTTTTTAACATCATTCAAATAAGCAACTACATTGATGTAGTATATATAATAAATAGAATTTATTATGAAGACATAAAATATAGCATTTACATATATGATATATTGATACATAATATATTAATATACAACATAACCAAACAAGCAACCACTGCCATGGAATTGTATTTAACTCATAGAGTCCCCTCCTTGGGTTTCCAAGGGGGTATCACTACAGAAGTAGATTGTCCAATCTTTCTTTCGAGGAGTGGCTGGTGGGTTTGAACTGCTGGCCTTCTGGTTAGCAGCCAAGTGTCTTAGGGACTATGCCACCAGAGCTCCTAATATAGTAACTATATTATTTAAGAAAAGACAAAAAAAAAAAAAAAAAAACCTTCACTGCCCTAGAGTCAGATCCTACTCATAGGGACCCCTCCTTGGGTTTCTGAGGCAGTATCACTATGGAAGTAGATAGCCAAATTTCCTTCTCAGGAGTGGCTAGTGGGTTTGAAATACAGTGAAATATATTGTGTTGTTGTTGTTAGTCGCCATCGACTCAGAAGTTCACAGTGACCCTCACCACAACGGAAGACACTGCTTGGTCTGCAGCATCTTCACAATACCTGCTGTGCTTGAGTTCGTCACTACAGCCACTGTGTCAATCCAACTTGTCCAGGGTCTTCTCCTTTTGCACTGACCCTCTACTCTACAAAGCATAATATCTTTCTCCAAGGACTAGTCTCTTTTCTCAACATGACCCAAGCGAGATAGCGAGATGAAGTCTGGCCACTCTTGCTTTATGTTCCAAGAGTTTCTTAACTTGGAAATTGAAGTTTTTCAGATACAATGAAGAAATTTAGCCTTATTTATCTATCTATCTTTCTATCTATCTATCTATCTATCTATCTATCTATCTATCTATCTATCTATATAGGTGTGTGTGTGTGTGTGTGTGTGTAGGAAGGAGTATTTAACATGAATTTGTCTTTTCTGTTGCATTTGCACCACTGTATCACACACCTGATTTAACACCTGGCATTACATCCTTTCTAAAATGTAATTATCATTTTTACACAAGCAAAAAAGAAATGATTTATTAAGCATTATGAAATTGTTTTCTGCAACTAGATTCATCATAAAATTATAGGTATGCCAATACAAATTTGATGTTGTGAGCTGAAAGGTTTAAATGTCTTAAGTTATTTTCTTGATATTAAGAAAGAATACATATCCAGGTGTGGTGATATTTTCAGCTAATGTTTCTGCAGAAGTAATTAAAGGCTCATCAAATTATGACTAAGATTTAATCATATGTTAGGTCACAAAAACTAATCTAAATCTGTCCTTAAGAAAGTTTGTTAAAGTCAGTTTGAATGAAAACTAATGCACAAAACTGACGATTGTTGTCTGAACCATATCTATCACCAGTCTTTCTAAAATTCACCAAGTCTTTGACTATTTCTGGAGACTCTGATAGATGCCTATTTATATGTTAATGAAATGTGCAATATAATTTATTAGGACCAACCAGTTAGCCCCTTATATCACAAGACAAACATTTATTTCCATTCTAAATATGTAACATTAAATTGCACAATGAAAAAACAAAATTCTGTTTTGGCTTGCTATTTCCTATGGATATTCTTATAGGGGGGATAGTATTAGGACAAGGGAAAAGGATTTGATTCATTTGAGATGCAAATTTATATGAATACCTTCTCAGGGCTTTTGTTTAAAAAATGTTCTTGGGGGGTGAACTGCTAGAAAATAGCAGCCAAATCAATTTGCCTGAATCCTAGGTAAGCTCTTTGAGGGTAGGAATGAAGCCTAATAGTGTCACATTCACGCTCTGGTGGCATAGTGCCTAATGCATTTCAAACCCACTGGAAGCACTCACTCAGCTATGCCAAGAGATTTTGAAGACAACTACCTGGCCAACTGACCAGGAAAGATCCATATTTGTACCCATCCCAAAGAAAGGTGATCCCACATGTGGTGGTTAAGTTTATGTGTCAACTTGGCTGGGCCTGGTTAAGTGGCTGGACAGCCAGTGGTAGTTATTCCCCATGATGAGACTGGCAATCAGCTCCATGATGGGACATACCACAAGCAGCCGAGTATCTGCTTTAGGGATATAGTCTGCTTTCTGTATATAAGAAACAGCTTTGGGAATGGTCTCTAGCTTATGTCACACTTGAACCCTGTGGTGTAGCCATGTCATTGTTGAGTAGCCTGTCATGCTTTGCCAACCTTGGGACTCTCAATGGACTTGAATTAATGTCCTGTCGTGTGGTTTGGTAACATCGGGACTGTGTCATTTTATTTGTCAACCGTGGGCTTGTTAGCCTCAGCAGCCAGTAGCTGCCTGAGGGAAGAGATGCCTCTAGCTTCCATGGGCTGGGAGCAAGAGTCAGAGCTGAAGCCCAGGGTAAAGGGGCTTTCACACAGCCCCTAGAGCCTGGCACTTTGAACTTGGACTTCTAGCCTCCTGAACTCTAAGAGAATAAACTCCTCTTTGTTCAAGCCAACCCATTTGTGGTATATTCCTGTCAGAGTGGCACTTTGTAACCAGGACACCACAGAATGTGGAAATTATTGAACAATATAATTAATCTCACATGCAAGTAAAATCTTACTGAAGATAATTCAAAAATGGTTACAACAGTATATTGACAGAGAACTTCCAGAAATGCAAGCTGGATTCAGAAGAGTATGTGGAATTAGAGCGATCATTGCTGATGTCAGATAGATCTTGGCTCAAAACAAAGAATAACTGAAAGATGTTTATTTGCTTTTAATTGACTATGCAAAAGCATTCTATTGTATAGATCATAACAAATTATGGATAACATTGAGAAGAACACTTAATTGTGCTCACGAGGAACTTGTACAATAACCGGGATGATGTTGTTCGAACAGAACAAGGGGACACTGCACGGTTTAAAATCAAGAAGGAAGTGTATCAGGGTTGTATCCTATCACTATACTTATTCAAACTATATGCTGAACAAATAATCCAAGAAGCTGGACTATATGAAGAAGAACATGGCATCAGGATTGGAGGAAGACTCATTACCAACCTGTGTTACGCAGTCAACACAACTTTTCTCACTGAAAGTGAGGATGACTTGAAATACTTACTGATGAAGATTGGACACTATAGTCTGCAGTGTGGATTACACCTCAATGTAAAGAAATGAAAACTTCTCTTAACAGAACCAATAAGCAGCATCACAATAGATGGAGAAAAGATCGAAGTTGTCAAAGCCTACAGATTACTTAGTTTTACAATCAACACCATTGGAAGTAGCAGTCAAGATATTAGACATCATATAGCATTGTGCAAATCTGCATAAAAGGACCTCTTTCAAATGCTGTAGAGCAAAGATTTTTTTTTTTTTTAATTAGGATTTGGGTGAAGATTTACAGAGTAAATTCTCTTTTCATACAGCAGTTCACATATACTTTGTCTCATGTCATTGACCAAAATTTACAATGCAACAGCTCCCCTCCCACT
>NW_006922232.1:299340-340954 GCF_000298275.1 Orycteropus afer afer | reverse complement strand
GATTATCTTCTGTGTCTGTGTTAATTGGTTTCCCTTTTGTTTGTTGAAGAGGGTCTGTGCAATCCTTCTGCCTAGTCTGCCATCTTGCCCTGCCTCCAAAGATGTTTTCTTGAGGACTGGGGTATGCATGATACAAGCCATGGTATTTTCCATTACCTCATATGCCTGTAAGAGCTGGAAAATGAAAAAGGAAGACTGAAAAAGAGTCAATGCTTTTGAGTTCTGGTGTTGTCAAAGAATGCTGAAAGTACCATAGACTGATAAAAGAACTAACAATCTGTCCCGGAAGAACTGCCACCAAATTGCTCCTTATAAGTGAGAATGGCCAAACTTCATCTCACCTACTTTGGTCATGTTGTGAAAAGGGATCATTCCCTGGACAAGGATATCATGCTTGGCAAAGTGGAGGGACAATGCATACAGTGAAGGCCCTCAATGAGATGGATTGTCACAGTGGCCACAACAATGGCCTCAGGCATAGCAAGGATCATGGGGCTGGCACAGGACCGGGCAGTGTTTCATTCTCCTGTACATGAGGCCACTATGAATTGGAGATGTCTTAATGGCATCTAACAACAACAACAACAACATTTTACATAGCATGAGCCTCTGTGATCAAAATAAGGAGATAAAAATCAGCAATCATTTCTTCTGTTTTGGGAATTTAGCAATGATTAGAAATTTCAGTTATATTTTCCACTCTAGATAGCATCATTGGCAGCTGCAATAATTCTGAAGGCAAAGTATTAGGAGAAGGATGTTCAACTTGGATACAAAAGCTTTTTTCTAGACTGAGCTCTACTAATAACAGTCTGTGAGCCTGGGTAAGTGAGTGTACTTTCATTTGCCTATTTCTTCGTTTTTGTGAAGAAGGTTGTGTTGTAGACATTCTCAGTTAATGGGGATCCATGTTTCTGAAAGTTTTATCACATTGGTATAAGTTCTGAGAGACGCAGTACTAAAAAAAAAAAAGTATCTTCTCAATGAATTTAGGAAACACAGCTATTATGTCACTTGATGATTTTAACTATATATTAGCATATTAAAGGTTCATTGAAATCATTCAGAAAATTGTTAAAATGTAAAATGCATTTGAGAAATGCTGATTAGATAACAACACAAAGGAGTAATATATTTCTGTCAATATTAAGTATTGATTTTTATTTAAAAATCATTAGTAATCTAATCTTTTAAAAGTAGATTCACCTTAAATGGGTGTCAATGTATAATTACTCAGATAGCAAAATACCCCCCATAAGCTTATAACTTAACTGGGGAGTAATACTTACCTAAACGTCTTATAGACTACCCGTAGAAAAGCAATTGAATCAGCTTGCAGTCCTCCTGCATAAAATAAAATAAAATATCCAGAGTGTTGTAAAAATGTAAAATGTTGTAAGTATCTGAGCTGCTTCCTATTTCTGTTTTATTTATACTGTTTATAAAAGCAAATTACTTCTTTGAAGCACTACTCTTGAAACTGCCTCATTCTCTATGGAGAAGTATTCCTGTAAATCCCCTTTTATTGGAAGTGGTTGATTTTTAACTCTGGGGATAAGATCTGCAAGGTTAAAAAACTTTGCTTTGTAAGGGGAGAGTAAAACTGATTTGAGAATAAAGAGAGACTCTCCAGTAAGAACCAAAACTGATAGAAATTATCTCTTCTAAAACCAACACAAAATAGTGTACCCATGGCAGCTGCATTTCTATAAATATCTGGGTAATGTTATCTTTTATGTTTCAGTTTCAATGAATAATTCAAAGGAGCCTAGTGGCACAGGGGTTAAAGTACTTTACTGCTAACCAAAATATCAGCAATTGGAACCTCCCAGCCCGCTCCTCCAGACAAAGACGTGGCAGTCTGCTTCCTTAAAGATTTGTTGTTGTTGTTGTTGTTCTGTGCCATCAAGTCAACCCGACTCATAGCGACCCCTCCTTGGGTTTCCAAGGCAGTATCACTACGGAAGTAGATTGTCCCACCTTCCTTCCCAGGAGTGGCTGGTGGGTTTTAACTGCCAGTCTTCTGGTTAGCAGTTGAAGCAGTCAAGTGCCTTAGGCACTATGCTACCAGAGCTCCTCCTTAAAGATTTACAGCCTTGGAAATTCTATTGGGCAGTTCATAGAGGGTCTCTGTGAGTGAAAATTGACTTCACACTAGTGAGTATGTTTCAGTTCCAAAGAATAATTCAAAATATATAATCTAAAAAGAGTTTGCCATGTAGTTTGGGCTAATAAAGCAAAACTTTGCTTGTTAAGAGAAGTTAAGTTTGGGTTTTGACCCGGAAGTTATGCTGGGATTTGACCCAGAAGAACAACTCATATTAAATTTACAAATAATATTCCTGAGTAATATTTTCTTCCTGAATATTTCTCTTATATGATGAAAAGACATGTTATATAATAACATTTTAGTTGGACCATCAGAAAAATATACTTTGAATTTTCTCCAAGTTAACATAATTTTAATTTTCATACTTTTCATAACATTGATAGTGTTGGTAATTTTCATAACATTGGCAGTGTTGGTGGATCAGTATAGGATTCTCACTTTCCATTGAGGAGACTCAATAATACATCAGGCAGTGTTTCACTGCTATTTATAAGGTTTTCCATGGATAATTTTTTTCAGAAGTGGATGGTTCTGTCCTTCTTCCCAGTTTGTCTTAGTCTGGAAGCTCTGCTGAAACTAGTCCACCATCTGACCCTCTTAGTATTTGAAATACTGGTGACATATATTCCAGGCTAACAGCAATATGCAAGCCACCACAGATGGCAGACAATTGGTGGTGATATGCAAATGACACAGCTTTGCTTGCTGAAAGTGAAGAAGACTTGAAGCACTTACTGATGGAGATCAAAAACTACCATCTTCAGTATGGATTCCATCTCAACATGAATAAAACAATGATCCTCACAACTGAACCAATAAGCAAAATCACTATAAGTGAAGAAAAGATTGACATTATCAGGTATTTCAGTTTACATGGGTCCACAGTCACCCATGGAAAGAGCAGTCAATAAATCAGATATCATATAGCACTAGGCAAATCTGATACACAAGACCTCTTTAAAGTGTTAAGGAGCAAAGATGTGTCTTTGAAGACTTAGATGCACCTAACTCAAGCCTGGTATTCTCAGTAGTTTAATATGCATGTGAAAGCTGGACAATGAAAAAGGAAGACCATTGAATTGTGATGTTGATGATGAATACTGAAAAGACATGAATTACCAGAAGAATGAACAAATGTGTCCTGGAAGAAACACAGCCTGGATGTTCTGGAGAAGGGAGAATGTCCACACTTTGTCTCACCTACATTGGTCATGTTGTCAGAAGGGATCAGTCCCTGGAGAAGAATATCATGCTTGCTAGCATTGAGAGTCTGCAAAAATGAGAAGACCCTAAACAATACGGATTTACACAGTGATGGCAAAGATGGGCTCAAGCATAGCAAGACTTGTGAGGATGGCTCAGGACCTGGCAGTGATTCATTCTGTTGTACATAGGGTCCCTATGAATAGTAGCCTACTTGACCACACCTGACAATAACTCCACCATGCAGGAGATCCAGTTTTGATTCTTAGCCAACGTACCTCAAGCCCAACTGGCACTCATCTGTTATGGAGATTCAGGCTTCTGTCCTGCTGGACAGGTTTCAGTGGAGAATTCAGACTAAGATTAGAAAAAAATAACAAAAACCTTGACAATCTATTTTTAAAAAGTCAGATGACAGAAATACCAGAGATCACAACTGTCTGATACCATCATAGGATCACCAGGAGTCCGGGGCTGACTCTACAGTAACTAACAACAACAATGAAATAAAAATTTTTAGCCTTTTTTGGAAGATCCATGAGAATTGAATGAAATCTATGAATATTCTTTTAAGAAGAGTATCAATCAATCAATTTTTGATCAATCAGTTAATTAGTACATAAACAAACAAACACATACATAAATATGTACACTTGCAGTGCCATTTAATGGCCTATCAAGATCTCAGATTAAAAACTTATCCAGGGTAAGAAGAGACCAGAAAGGAGTAGCGATTAACCCTATTCACTTTATTCTCTTTGTTTTTCTCTACTCTTTATTTTGACATAGATGAGAATGGTGGTGGGTTGATAGGTAGGTAGATAGATCGGTAAACCAAACCAAATTCATTAGCATTGAGCCAATTCTGACTCATATCAACCCTAAAGGGCAGAGTATTACTACCTCATAGATTTTCCAAGGCTGTAATCTTTGTGTCACATTTTTCTTCTGTGAAGCAGCTGGTGGATACAAGCAGACAATTTTTTGGTTAAGAGTCCAGCATTTAACCACTGTACTACCGAGGTTCTGTGGTATGAATGTAGCTACATGATGGTGATAAATAGATAGATAGATAGATACATAGATAGATAGATAGACTGATACATAATGAATGCACAAATGCACAATATTATTTGAATGCATGAATTCTCCAATTAATATTTAAAATGCCAATTATAACTATATAGCAGAAAATGTCCCAGGAGACCTCAAGTATTGAGGGTTTAAATAACATAATTTCAATATTTAACTCAATCACTGGATGAGTGCATTTTGTGAAATTGATAATTTGAATGGCATAAAACTCTTCAACATGGCCAAGTTTCTCTGTGTCCTCATTTATTTTGATATCTGTATCCTGTTTTATTCCACAAAGCTTCAAAGCAGTATAAATCAAATAGGAAAAAAGGGGAAAAAAAAGAGAAAAATCCTGCATGATTTTATTAAAAAGCACAAATTCTCAGATTTCGCTCCTAGAAAAACTAATTACCAATTAAATATTTGAACATTTGTTTTTCTTAAGTCTATGAAATTGTTGAAAGAGAGAATTAGAGAAGTTAAGCTTTTATCAAATGGGAAGCAGGAATAATGATGTGACAGATTCTTATAAGCTAAACATTTTGCCCAGCTAATCATCAAACCTCAACCGTCATCTATTAAAAGTGCACCTGCACTCAAATGAATCAGATTACCTTGCACTATTCCTCCTGTGCTTATTCCTTTACTCTTCTTTTTATCTGACTCTTTTCACTTCCTAATATTCACATAATCAAATTTCAATCTTCACTGGCTCAGTAAAATTTACAACATTCTGTGAAGGCTTTATTTACAATTCCAAAAATTCAGTTATCAAGTTCTTTTCCACATCTTATTATTTATATCTACAATACATATATTAACTATTTTTTAAACAATTTTCCTATAAGTAAAAGTTGTCTATGCAATGACACCACAATGCTTAATGGGAACAATGAGCAAAATGGCCTTTATATCAATGACTTTGGAAAAGAAAGAAGGGGTTTTTCTCTGATTTTCCCACTCAACCTCTGCTATTGTCATTATTTTTAGGTGCCCTTGAGTTGGCTCTGACTTATAGCAAAGATGTGTACAACAGAACAAAACACTGACCTGTCTATGCTGTCTTCACAGTCCTTGCTATCATTCAGTCCATTGTTGCAGCCAGCGTCAATCCATCTCGCTGAGGGTTCTTCTCTTTTTTGCTTATCCTCCACTCTATCAAACATAATATATTTCTCCAGGGACTGGTGCCTTCTGACAACATGAGCAAATTAGGTTGGATGAAGTCTAGCCACTCTCACTTCTAAGAGCATCCTTAGATGTTGCACTTCTTCTGGGACAGATTTCTTCATTCTTCCAGCAATATTCTCTGCCAACATCACAATCCAAAGGTACCAACTCTTCTTTGGTCTTATTCATTACACAGCTTTCACATGTGTATGGTGCAACTGAAAATACTATGGCTTGAAGTAAGTGCACCTTAGTTTTTAAAGTGACAACTTTGCTCCTCAGCACTTTAAAGAGGTGTTTTACAGCAGCTTTGCCCAGTGGAATACAATGTCTGATTTCTTGACTGCTGCTTCCATGGCATTGGCTGTAGATCCAGGTAAAATGAAATCTCTGACAACTGCAATATTTTCTCCATTTATGATGCTGTTTATTAATCCAGTTATGAGGATTTTTGTTTCTTTATGTTGAGGTGTAATCCATACTGAAGACTGTAGTCTTTGATCATCATCAGTAAGTGCTTTAAGTCATCTTCACTTTCAGCAAGCAAGGTTGTGTCATTTTCATATTGAAGGATGTTAATGAAGGATGTTATAAAACAGAGTAAAACTACCCTGTGGAGTTTTCCCAGCTATAATCTTTAGGGAAGGCTATTATCAAGTCTTTCTCCTAAAAACCAGCTAGTAGGTTCAAACCACCATCATTTTTGTAAGCAGTGAAACATTTAACCATTGTGTCATAAAGGTTCCTTCTTTCCTTACCTAACCACTTCCTGTTCCTTGATTCATCCATTTCAATTTATAAACGCATGTCTCACCCAAAAAACAAAAGAAAAAATATAGACTAAACTCACTGCCATAGAGTCAATTCCAACTTACAGCGAATCCTCCTTGGGTTTCCAAGGCGGTATCTCTAAGGATGTAGATTGCCAGTCTGACCTATTTTTGAAAAAAAAAAAAAAAAAGTCTTCACTTTCTCTTTCTCTATTTTTAGCCTATACCTATTCTGTCATTTCTCTATGCCCCTTCAATACTTTATTATTGTTAATTATCACTGACTCAGCTTCTTCTCATGATGACGTTTAGTGTAACCGAAGGAAATGTTGCCTGATTAGTGTTATCATCATGATGACTGGTGTATTTGAGCCCATTTTTGTGGCTGTTGAGTGACTCTATCTCATTGAGAGCTTCTTTCATTTTCACTGACACTTTAGCAAACATGATGTCTATGTGTAGAAATCACTCTTTCCTGCAGCTGTCTTAATCTTATCAAGCCAAAGCCTCTCCATCTTCATTTATAAGGAACATTTTTATTGTGCATCTAAGATTAATTTGTTTGTTCTTTTGGCAGTTCACAGCATATTCAATATTCACCAACATTACAATGTGAATACATTAATTCTTCTGTTTCTGTTTTTCACCATCCAGCTTACAAATGCATGCATGGCAATTTAAAAAGGCATAGCTTGGGTCAGGTTTACCTTAGTCATTGAAGTAACAACTTTGCCTTTCAAAAATGAAATATATATATATATGTAGTTTTCATTATGTGCCGTCAAGTCTGCCCTGACTCATAGAGACCCCTCCTAGGGTTTCCAAGACGATATCACTATGGAAGTAGATTGCCTAACCTTCCTTCTGAGGAGTGGCTGGTGGGTTTGAACCGCCAGCCTTCTAGTTAGCAGTTCAGTGCCTTAAGAATTGTGCTACCAGAGCTCATATATATATATATATATATATATATATATATATGGAGCAAGGTTTCTCAATATGATATGTTGCTTTGTCACTTGAGTGCTACTTCCATGAACATTGTTTGTTGATCCAAGTAGAACAAAATTGTTGACTATTACATTTTTTCTCCCACTTTCCAATACTAGAGTTCTTGAAATGGCACTATTTGTATTATCTAGGTTTATTTTTCTATTGCTGTCTTTAACTTCTCTTTTATTCATTATCTTTCTGCAATGTGGCTTAATCATTGTTATAGTTTCCTTTAAAAATTTGCCAGTTGTATCTTAATTGCCAAATTTAATACCTATTCCGTAGTCTACATCTTACTTGAACTGTCTATATCTTACATAATCTCTCTTAAACACTTTACACATTTGGCCAGCCTCTCAATCATGAACATCATTGGTCTTCTAATTCTCTCTCAATTTGTTTCTCAATTGAACGTCATTGGTCTTCTAATTCTCTCTCAATTTTTTCTACTATTTTGCAGTCTCTATTTAAAAAAAAAAAAAAAAAAAACTCACTGTCATCAAATTGATTGTGACTCATAATGACTCCCATTCGGTTTCCAAGGTAGATTGCCCCATCTTCCTTCCATGGAGTGGCTGGTGGGTTTGAATCACCAACCTTCTGGGTTGCAGTCAAATGCCATAGGGACTACACCATCAGATAATATAACCATTCCCAAATATTCCTCTGTTAATTCTAACTCTTGTCTTATTCTTAAGTGATTTTTTTCAGTCTAGGCCATCAATAAGGTGAATTGACATAATGGCTGCAATGATGGGATCAGGTATAACAAAGCTCATGAGGCTGACACAGGACTAGGCAGTGTTTCATTCTGTTGTGGGTAAGATTGCTATTCAGAGACAATTTGACCACACCTAACAACAACAACAAAAATTGTCATTGGATTAGTTTAAACTTCCAATTTATCCCTGGTTTTAGTATTTCTTGTCCTTTCTAAATTCTCAACAATTCATCTTTTAAAATTTGTTTAATTATTTTGCTGTTGTTGTTGTTATGTGCCATTGAGTTGGACCCAACTCATAGCGACCCCTCCTTGGGTTTCCGAGGCAGTATCACTATGGAAGTAGATTGCCCCATTTTCCTTCCGAAGAGTGGCTGGTGGATTTGGACCGCCAGCCTTCTGGTTAGCAGTCAAGTGCCTTAGCCACTATGCTACCAGAGCTCCCTTAATTATTTTAGTAACCAATAAAAATCATGATATGGGCCTTCATGGGTATTAATTTAATATTTATTAGCAGAATTAATATATTATTAGAATTGTGCTATATTTTTCCTGTAAAGTCCCAAAGACTACCACAAATTCTCTTCTTCAAAGTGCATTAAAAAATAATCTTTATTGGGCTTTCTTAACTTAATAGTCTTAAAGAATCATATATATTTTACTTTGGGAATTAATATGAATTGTTCTTTTTGCAGTTTTTTTTGCAATTGTTAGCTTCAAGTAAAGACATAACACAATGGTTGAGCATATTTTACATTGTATCTTGTTAAATTACAAGAGGCAATTTCTTGATAATTGTTTTAGAGAAGCTGAAGATAATCATGGTCTCTGTCTAGCTCATGTTCTTTCATCTCTAAAGTGGCATCAATTATCTATTCCAAATTAACAAAAATAAAATAAAATTTAAACACTGAAAATGTAACAAATGCTTCTTTTTTAATAAATCTATTAATCTTACTGATTTTTCAGAGAATATTATAACAATTATGGTGACATGTATGAAAGAAGATGAATATTTCAAATTAGGATTTTAAATAAAAATAAGTGAACATTTTAAGTTTTTTCCTCAGTGGAGGCATGAATGTACCAACTTTAGATTGTAACATCATTGTTTTACCCTGATGCTATACCAGTGTTTGCCCCATGTTGCAGATCTCATTTTATCACCCAAAATGTGTAATGAGAAGGTAATTTACCTTTAATGAAATGCCAGGAAGTATATACCTGAGAAGTTTTATATAAAGAAAAGATGTAATTTCAAATAGGTACAACTATTTTCTAAATGTCTAACAGTAGGGAACTCCTAAGTAAAAGACAAATCAAAAAAATGCAAATTGCCTCTTTAAAATCTTTTCTTATAAAATGGATAGTAAGTGTCAGAATAACCTTGTACTTGGAATAAAAATAACACATGGATAAAGTATTAAATTTCAGAGCAATTCATTCTAAACAGCTCAGAGAATATCATCATGGGTTAGTTTAAAAAATGCCAAAGATATTTTGCTCTTAATAATACATAGAGTGTAATAGGAATATGGAAAAATAATGCACGAAATAAAATGTGATGACAAGCTTTTTTTTTTTTTTTTTTTTTTTAAATGAGAGTTAAAATACTTCAAAGTGGAAATGAACCTTAAAGTCAGACAATTATGGACTGTAACCCTGGTTCTACCACTAATTAGCCATGTCATCTTGAATTATATACTATATCTTTTGGAGATTCAGTTTTCTTAGAAAACCCACATAATAACACCTACCTTTCAGAGTAGTGTGAGAATTAGAGGTTATATATGCAAAATATATGCCAATAGTTCCTCAATAACTTGCAGTTAGCATTATGTGTTGTATTAACTAATTAATATTATCACTTAAATAATAGAACTTTTGATAATTATTTACTTGTGAATATACTTTAAGCAGATAATAGAGTAACACAAAATTGATAAAAAACAAGGATCGGTGTTTGAATGCAGACAAATATATCTGTGCTGAGCAATGTGCGGTCAAATGAATACTTCTTCTTCGTACTTGGTTTCAGGAAAACTTGCAAGCAGAGTAGAAGGGAATATCTTGAAAAAGATTACAAATTTCAAAGTAACTGGTTGTTTACATAAAAGGGGGTCTCTATCTGTTGGAATCAACTCGTGGCACAGAGTTTGGTTTGGGTTTGGTTTGGTTGTTTAGATAAGGAGCTCTGGGGGAGACTGGTGACATAGTGCCTAACACATTTGACTGATAACCAAATGGTCTCTGGTTCAAACCCACCACTCACTTCACAGGAGAAAGATGAGGCAGTCTGCTTCCATAAATATGCACTGCCTTAGAAACCTCATGGGGCAGTTCTACTCTGTCCTAAAATGGTTGCTATGAATCAGTGGTGGGTTTGTGTTTGTTTATTGGGGGAGATGTTTATTTAGGAAAAATAAAATAACTGTTACCACTACTCATATCTACTCATTGAAATAAGAAGTTTTTAATGAAAAAGACTTCTTCACAGAAATAATTCACAGTGTTTACAGCATGTTTTGGAAAAAGAGTTTGTGTTTGACTGGGTTCTCTAGAGAAACAAAAACCAGCAAAGCTTATATATATATATATATATAGAGAGAGAGAGAGAGAGAAATTTATCTTAGGAAAATGGCTCACAAACGTATAGAAGCCGGCAAGTCCAAAGTCCCTGGAGGAAACCTTGGGCTGGAGGCAGACTTAGCTTCTGCAACTGCAGGGGGCCGAGAAACTCAAGGCCAGCAGGCCGTACACTGGCTGTTGACTCCAACTAAAGACGAATCCAAGATCTCCAGGCCGAGCAGTGGACTGCTCACTCACGGAAGGTTGCAGGCAGCACACCAGGGTCCCGATCCACAGAAGAATGTCTCTTTTCCCAGGATGTCCCTGGATATCCTGGAAGCAGGCCACACCCCTAGAGAAACTCCTCTTGGCAGATTGGCCACTCAGAACACAGTCAATTGATCCCATCATGGGAACAACCACACAGAACTGGGGTCCAGCCAAGTTGACACACAGCTCCAACTATTATATAGTTTAAATTATAAATACACACCTTGTTGTAGACTTGAGGAAATATATGGTATTTCATGGAGGGTCACTATGGGGAATGTTATATAAATATAAACTCAGACTACCAAAGCATTCTTCTTGCCAAATGCCTATAGAGCTCTTGTGTATTCTCCACTCCTTGTGTGTTTTCTCCTCCCCCACCCCCTCAGTATAAGAATCCAGAAAAGGAAGAATGCAGCACCTATTAGAAGTCCAATGAATGTGCCCTTATTGCTTATATTCACCCACATTCTTCCACATTATTGTCAGCCAGGTGTAAGAACATGAAGATATGAAAATCATTGATCATTAGTATGGAGGATAATTGAAAGTCTCTGTGTGTCTATGTTGTAGTTACCTAGTGTGGTTGACAAGAATATACCACAAATAGAATGACCTTAATAAACAGGAGTTTATTCTTAAAGTTTAGAGGCTTTAAGTCCAAATTCAAAGTGCCAGGTTCTAGGGGCTGGGTGAAAGACCCTCAGCATTGGGCTTCAGCTCTGCCTCCAGCTCCCAGCCCACTGAAGCTAAAGGCTTTTCTTCACTCAGACAGCTGTTGGCTGTTGAGGCTGCCAAGCCCAAGGTTGACCAGTAAAAAGGCACAGTCCTGATGTTATCAAACCACATGGCAAGCCATTAATTTAAGTCCATTGTAAGTACCCAGGTCAGCAGAGCATGGCAGGCTGCTGAACAACGACATGGCTACATGCAGGGTCCAAGTGTGCCATAAGCTACAGACCATTCCCAAAGCTGTTTCTTATGTATGGGAAGCAGAGAACACACCCAAAGGCAGCTACTCAGCTGCTCCCAGTAGATTCCACTCTGGAGTTGATTACCAGGCTCATCATGGGGAATACTACATCCAGCTGCCCAGCCACTCAACCAGGCCCAGCCAAGACTACTACCGTCTATGTGTGTTTTAATGTGTGTGATGTCATGGGAGTCTTTGACATTATACACGTAAAAAGAATAATAGAGACACTTTTTACATTCTTCCTTGGATTATGATCCATGGCATGACTGGGGTTGTTGTCACCCTGTGTGGTAACTCATGGTGTTATCCCAACCATGGACATCCTCCCATACCAGAACAAAGAGAATCCTTAGAAATATTTATTATCAATCTTAATCATAGAATAATAGGTGAAAAAATAGTTGTAAAATGCTTAAATGTAATATTTCTTAGATTATATGAATACCAAGTTTTTATTATAAAACTTTTCTATTACATTATTAGTTGCATTGCTTGTAATTGAATAAAACCCTTTTTTTTGATGTTTCTTCTTCTTTTTCTTTAGTTACTAAAAATTAAGAAATAATGTTCTTGATATATGTGCTGGTTATGTTTGTGTGTCAACTTGACTGGGCAGCTGGTGGTAGTTATTCCCCATGATGAGACTGGCAATCCACTCCATGGTGGGATCTACCACAAGCAACTGAGTAGCTGCCTTTTGGATGTGGTCTGCTTCCTGTATATAAGGAGAACCTTTGGGAATGGTCCCTAGCCTATGGCACACTTGGACCCTGCATGTAGCCATGTCATTGCTCAGCAGCCTGCTATGCTCTGCCGACCTTAGAATTTACATTAATGTCCTGCCATGTGGTTTGGTAACATCGGGGCTGTGCCTTTTTTCTTCTCAACCTTGGGGCTTCTCAGCTTCAGCAGCCAGCTGACTGAGTGAAGAAACACGTCTAGCTCCAGTGGGTTGGGAGCAGGAGGCAGAGCTGGACCCCAAGGTTGAGGGACTTTCACCCAGCCTCTAGAGCTTGGGATTGTGAACTTGGACTTAAAGTCTCCAAACTGAAAGAGAATAAACTCCTGTTTGTTAAGGTAATTCCATTTGTGATATATTTCTTGTCAGAGCAACACTAGGTAACCAGAATAATACATGTTCACAAATACTAATGACTGCAATAAATTTCAACTGAAACACTGCACAGAAATTTTGTAGACAGGTATTTTAACTGTCTTAAGTTATAACTGAAACCCTACAGCAGTTTCCTCCAGTGTAGTCTGCATTCCTCTACCCCCATAGTGATGTCACTGATTATAATGTACCTTGGAAAGAGACATGAACCTGGATGTTAATGGAGGATCAGAAGAGAAAAGATGAAGTTGGAAGACACTGGTTAAACAAGCAGGATGGTGTTTAACTTAGGAGGAAGCGATGTTGGGTTCAAAGAGATAAGTCTACTTAAAACATAAAATTATATATATATATATATATAGAGAGAGAGAGAGAGAGAGAGAGAAAATAGAAGAAATCAAGGAAAGTGTGAGAAGGGAAACTGTAAATTGGAGGAGGAGTGATTTCTCACATAAAAGGGCTGGAATACAGGCTGTTGTTGTTATGTGCTGTCGAGTCTGATCCAACTCATAGCGACCCCTCCTTGGGTTTCCCAGGCAGTATCACTACAGAAGTAGATTGCCCCATCTTCCTTCCGAGGAGTGGCTGGTGGATTTGAATCACCAGCCTTCTGGTTAACAGTCAAGTGTCTTAGCCACTATGCTACCAGAGCTCCCGGAATACAGGCAACACCTGGTAAATAATCTAATAGTCAGAAACACTTCTTTTCCTGTGTTTTAATACCATATAAAGGAAAATTCAATAATACTTGCTTAGATGAACATAAATTTACATGTTATGAGTGGGATATAATTTAAATAATGATGTTAAACTACTGTATTTGAGTTTAACTTCACAGGTGCTGAAGAACTAACTTGAAGAGGACAAAATTCTACCAATATATAGTGCTTTCAAATTAATTTTGTACCTCTAATGAACCAGTATATTTTGACTTAAAAGAAATTTTCAACACATAGAAAAATTGTAGCTCCAAAAATGAGATATGAATTCTAAAAAAGTGTTGACAAATTATGAGTGCAACAGTTTAATAGTTCATTTCAACAAAGAATAAATTAATCAAAATGGTGGAAGAAATTGCATTTATAAGTTAAAATAGTTTTGAAATAATTTTTGCCTTTCTCCAATCATTTATCATTTAAATTATCTATGAATTTTTGGGTTGAAATGCCACATATGATAAATGGTGTGATTGCTATCCAAAAAAGGGACATCTTGATTATTATAATTTTTCTATGTTGACTTAGAGTCCAGTCACCAGGGAATGAAAAATTAGGGAAAAAAATGCTATAAGTTAGCATATGTCATATATGAAAAATTAGGATATTTGCACTCAAAATCAATTGATTTATATGATTTTGTTTCAGGATTTATAGAGGAAAAATATATGGAACTACTTGTAAATCCATGTGGACAATATTGTGAACACATGTTCTTGTTGTTAAGTGCCATCGAGTCGTTTCCGACTCATAACGACCCCATGCACAGCAGAACGAAACACTGCCCGATCCCGCGCCAGCCCCACAATCCCTGCTATACTTGAGACCATCCTCGCAGCCACTATGTCAATCCATCTCGTTGAAGGCCTCCCCCTCTTTCGTCGACCCTCCACCCTACCAAGCATGACATCCTTCTCCAGGGAATGGTCCCTTCTACAACATGACCAAAATAGGTGAGACGAAGTCTGGCCGTTCTTGCTTCCAAGGAGCATTCTGGCTGCACTTCCTCCAGGACACATCTGTTAGTTCTTTTAGCAGTCCACGGTACTTTCAGCATTCTTCGCCAGCACCACAACTCAAAAGCATCAACTCTTCTTCAGTCTTCCTTATTCATTGTCCAGCTCTCACATGCATACGAGGTGATTGGAAATATCATGGCTTGTGTCAGGCACACCTTAGTCCTCAAGGAGATATCCTTGCTCCTCAGCACTTGAAACAGTTCCTTTGCAGTTGACTTTCCCAATGTAACACGTCGTCTAATGTCCTGACTGCTGCTTCTGTTGGCATTGGTTGTAGAACCAAGCAACGTGAATTCTTTGACAACCTCAATCTTCTCTCCATTTATTGTGAACACATAGTTTGTGATATTAATATGAAATTGATATAGGTATACATACTATGGTTTAAAAGTATTTTAGAGCAGAAATTTCTGAAGATTTGAATTATCACATTCTTGGAGGAATAGAACATGCACTTTGATGTATTCTATATCTAAATTCTCCCTTGGGACATAGCTTTGAACATTTCTTTCTCAGCTACAGAGTTGATACTGTGATCACATGAAGGAAACATTTGTACAATAATTTTATTTTGGAAATCTGCTTATTGGATGTACTAGCTATTTGGGATAGTGTTTTAATTTTTTTTTTTTTTTAAGTTACTTTATTACTGCAAACCATGATGTTAATAGTAGATTGTGTGTGATGGTATGTGGTATGTCATTTAAAAGAGAGGAGGGGCAGGAAGCTAGGTAAAGCGTGGAAAAGTAAAGAGATAGCAACGTGAATAAAGATGACAAATGTCATATCGAAAAAGTAGAGGGACAATATTAGAATAAAAGAACTAGTCACATAAAGATTAAAAATAAACTTATTTCATTTGAATACCCTTTTTATGTATAAGCAGGGAAATGGTAAAAGATTCAAAATTGTATATAGACTCAAATACTCTTTCAGTAACATGAAGGTGCTAAGCAGATCACCGTTGTTAATAATTAATTTCCTTCTATGTGACAATAAAAAGACAATGGATTCTCTCATCTTGTGTTGCTATTATCCTTTATAGCTTCATTTTGGTCAGCATCCAGCCTGTGCAAGGAAAATGAACATGTGAAGGAATCATACTGGCCTTTTAAGAACTCTGCGCTGTGATATCTTGCTACTCTATTTAGATTCCATTGGCAGAATACAGCATTGGGTCACTTCTTACTGCAAGGGAGAAATACAAATGCAATCTAATATCCAGGAAGAAGACAAATTAAGTAGTCATAAAAATCTAGAAACATAAGTCAGTATGAAGTACAAAGAGCATATATCCTGGCTAATCATACAACAATGAATATTTGATCTACTGCTATTACAAAGATGGAAAATACCATTCTGATCTCAGAAACCATTCTGAGTTTAATGAATAGCACATGACTGTGAGAGACAACTGGATTTAGATTCTTATGAAGAGCTCTGGTGGTTAAGGCATTTATTTGACTGCTAAGGCAGTCTGCTTCCATAAAGATTTACACTCAAGGGGGATTGCTGTAACTTGGAATAGACCTGATGTCAGAGAGTTTGCTTTATTATTATTATTATTATTGTTATTATTATTTTGAATTTTATCTGGGTTCAAATCCTCACCATTTAAATTGCTACTAGCTGTTATAGGTCTCAGTACTATATGTAGCATGACAATTTTTTCTACGCCTTTTAGACTTTTAATTCAAGTCAAAATAGTCATAAATTTAATTATTTCTTTTTTTTTATCACAGTAGTGATATATAGAGGAAAGCCATAATAAAACTGAAGTTAATGGAAGAATTAATTATTAAAAATATAAAGGCTAGAAAAATTCTTACTATCCCTGGTACACCAATATTTCTTGTCAGCTGATCTTAAGATAATCTTAATTGATAAAGATAAATCTGAATTAAAGTAAATTTGCTTTATGGTAATGTGTTCTCTGAATGTCAGAGGTTTAACCAGTAGCATCTAGAGTGGAAAGAGCTGAAGAACTTTGCCTTGGCAATTTTCTTCTGCACCCATAATTAAGATCTTTACACTATTCCACATTAATACAACCCAGGGCTTCCCAAGGAATAGCAAGTCCTGGATTTGGGGTTGGGAAAAAGTGTGTGCCAGGGATATCCTGCTATTATTGGAAGATGATGCTTCTTTGAACATTTTTTGTTTGTTTGTTTTTGACAGAAAATAATAACCATGTTTCAGTCTGAAGAAATCAAAATATGATGGAATTATCTAGTTCAAAGTAAAAAGTGAGGCTCAGAGATATGTAAATGAAATATTAGGTTCATTGAAACAAAACTGAATTCCATGTACTTAGAGTTGATGTTAATTTTTTAGGTATGACAGAAATATCAAAATATAGTAGTTGAACATGAGTTTACTTTTTTGTGTGCATTAACTAATAAAATTGTTAGGAAAATACTAGTTGCTATTAAAGTAGACTCTAAAATGTGTATGTCTGAAAGGTGAGGATGGAGGGAGCAGAACCTTTTACCCTATATAGCAATCCAGAACCTACACTGACTGATAATCTTCAATGTATTGGTTCCCAAGATTTCCTTGGAGTTTGTCACCACCTCAGTCATGGTCAAAAAAATCACGGAGGGTAATTCTAGCATTAATTGTGATAAATTATAGAGATGACTGCTGTTAACATCATACTGACTAGCTCAGTCTTGTGGCCAGATTTTACTGCAAAGTAGGCTGAGATATATAGACTTGTTCTGTGCCCAGGAAGAGAAGAATACATAACTGTCTCTGCTACATAATTTAAGCTTTGAATTGTAATTTTGTAGGATTCTATAGTCAAGAAATTAAATGACACAAGAAGCATAGAAAAAATATGGAATGTATACAGAGTCACTGTATTCAAAATAATTGTTAATACTGAAGGAAGAAGTCCAAGTTGAGCTGAAGGAATTGACCACACACACACACAAAAAAGTCTTCAGCAATTGATGGAATACCAATTAAGATATTTTAAAAATACAAGGGTGAAAGTGTTTACTCATCTATGCCAAGAAATTTACAACAGAACTACCTGGCCAACTGACAAGAGTATATTCATATTTGTGTTCATTTCAAAAAAATTAATAATAAGTTGATCCAACTGAATGTGGAAATTATCAGAAAATATCATGACACACATAAAATTGTGGTGAAGATGATTCAGAAACAGTTTCAGCAGTGCATTGACAGGGAACTACCAGAAATTCAAGCCCGATTCAGAAGGACATGGAATGAGGGATATCTTTCCTGATGTCAGATGTCTCAGGGTTGTATTCTTTCACCATTCTTATTCCAAATATATGCTGAACAAGTAATTTGAGAAGATGGACTACCTGAAGAAGAAAGGGGCATCAGATTAGAGGAAGAGTCATTAATAATCTGTGATACAAAGATGACACAACCTTACTTGCTAAAAGAGAAGACTTGAAGCACTTATTGATGAGAATGAAAGACTACTGCCTTCAGTGTTATACTTCAATATTAAAAACAAAACAAAACAAAACCAAACCTCATGACTGGACCAATAAGGAACATTGTAATGATGTTGTGAAGGATATCACTTTATTTGGATCCACAATCATTGCCTCTGGAAGGTTAATAACCAAATGATATATTGCATTGGGAAGATCTGTTGCAAAAGACTTCTATAAAGTGTTAAAAAGTGAACACATCACTTTGAGGACAAAGGTGCACTTGACCCAAGCCATGGTGTTTTCAATCACCTCATATGTATACAAAAGCTGGACAATGAATAAAGAAGACTAAAGAAGAATTAATGTATTTGAATTATGGTGCTGGTAAAGAATATTGAGTATGCCACAGACTGCTAGAAGAACGAACCAATCTATCCTGGAAGAAGCACAACCAGAATCCTTCTTAGATGCAATGACGTCAAGACTCTCTGACTTACTTTGACATGTGACCAAGAAAAACCAGTCTCTGGATATTGTTTCTGGTATATCAGAAGGTCAGTAACAAAGAGGAAGAAGATCAACAAGATGGATTGGCACATGGCTGCAACAGTGGGCTCTAACATAACTGATTGTGGGGATGGCACAAGACCAAGAAGGGTTTTTGTTCTGTTTTACATAGGGTCCCTATGAACTGGAATGGACTTGACCATACCTAACAACAAAAACAGCAACAAATTAATTAATTAAAAATGCATATTTTGTTTTCCTAGAGAAATTAAACATGTGATTGATAATTATCACATTATTATAAAGAAGTTGTGAGTAATTATTATTTCTGAGTTTGGGATTATGAGGGATTAATATTTGAAGTTATAATTCCACAGAAGTAAAAAATCCAATCTACCAGGAGAATGAGATAAGAGATAAGTTTTTCAGAGGGAAAAAGAAAAAACAAAAAAACTTTAAACGAATTAAGCTATAAATTTCACAACATAATGACTGAAGATGAAGCAACTTGTGAAAGTGAAAGCAAGACACAGAAACCGATTCATTGAAACTAAAAAATTTGAGATTGTTTTATTATTTGAAGATCAAATAATGTCTGTAAGATCAGGGTAAGAATGGCAGGTGTTTGCTAGATGGAAAGAATACAGAAAGCCCCATTAAATATGAAGTTTTAAACTTACATGATCCATCATTGTAAAAACTCTGTAAATACTGTTGGCCTTTCAACTTTGTGCTTCTCCTTTACTTTTATCTATAACGTGATGTTTAGGAAGGAGAATGTTCTAATTAAATACTTTCTGTTTTTCCATTTGAACTGTCATTATTTCTGTTTCTATAGGATGTTTAGAGTATACTAAAGTTTGCCTGTGAATGATATTTAAACATAAGCTTCTGATCAATGATGAAAATATATTCCACAGCATTCTATTCATCCTTCTTCTTGACATTTTTGGCCTCTTCTTCATTTGCCCAGCATATTCCCTAGATTCCCTTCAACTAACCCTTGTCATAACTTGTTTTTACCTGAAAGCATTTATGTTGATTACTGAGCTGTCTTGTATCCCTAATTAGACCATAATCTCCTTTAGGGAAAGCAACACATCTCTATGTTAAATGGATGGCCTACCTATTCAGCAAAATGCTTTGAATCCACAATAAGTCCTCTTTATTCAGTGCATTTTTAATAGTTTAAGTATTTTCATAGTGTTGGCTCATATTTTTATCTGGCATCCTTAAGGATATCTCATCTTATTTTATCTAAAAAGGGGAAAATGTTAGGCTTTTTCCTAAAAATCGTTAAATGCAATCCTGAAGACATATAAAAAAAAAAGAAAGAATTGTACAGATGACACATAATGAATATTTTTATTACAAGAACCTGCATCCTGGACACTGACAAGGAATATTCATATTGTTCTTTGAAGTCTCAATACTAAGTTATCTCTGATAATCTTTTCTCTTACTTTTTTCAGCTCAAGATGTGGCATAGTTTGACCAACAATGTGGACAATAGACACTCATTTTGCAAAGAATATTTGTAGATATGTGAAATCCAACCTAGAAGGAAATAAAAACTGAGCATTAATGAATTATGATAATGTGTTTTGTAATATATAGAATATTGGCTACTCTGAAAAATGTATCTTCTCCTGATTTTGTTTTGTTTTGTTTTGGAGAATGATAGAATGATTAAAGTTGTAATGATTAGAAGTTATAATGTTGTACAATGTGTGATGTCATCAATGTGTGTTTCATAGATAATTAATATCTGTTCTGGTTCCCTAGTGCCACTCTGACAGGAATATACCACAAATGGCATGGCTTGAATTATTAACAACCTGTGATACACTGATGACAAAACTTTGCTTGCTGAAAGTGAGGATGACATGAAGTTTTTACTGATGAAGATTGAAGAATACAGTGCAGTATGGATTAAATCTCAACATAAGGATAACATAAATCCTCACAACTGGACCTATAAGCAGCATTATGATAAATGGAGAAAAGTTTGAAGTCGTCAAAGACTTCACATTGCTTGGTTCTAAAATCCATGCCAGTGGAAGCAGCAGTCAGGATATCAGATGACATATATTGTTGTTGTTATGTGTCCTCGAGTTGGACCCTACTCATATTGACCACTCCTTGGGTTTCCAAGGTGGTATCACTATGGAAGTAGATTGCCAATTCCTTCTGAAGACTGGTGGGTTTTAACCACCAGCCGTCTGGTTAACAGTCAAGTGCCTTAGGCACGACATTATCAGATGATGGATAGTACTAGGCAAGTCTACTGCAAAGGACCTCTTTCAAGAGATGAGGAGCAAAGATGTCTCCTTGTGGAAGAAGGTGGGCCTGACTCAAGCCATGATATTTTCAATTGCCTCATAAATATGTGAGAGCTGGGCAATGAATAAGGAAGACTGAAGAAGAATTGATGCTTTTGAGTTGTGGTGCTGGCGAAGAATGCTGAAAGTACCATGGACTGCTAAACGAACTAACACATCTGTCTTGGAGGAAGTGCAGCCAGAATGCTCCTTGCAAATGAGAATGGCCAGACTTTGTCTCACCTACTTTGTTCATGTTGTCAGAAGGGACCACTCCCTGGAGAAGGATGTTATACTTGATAAGGTAGAGGTTAAACAAAGAGGTGAAGGCCCTCAATGAGATGGATTTACACAGTGGCTGCAGCGATGGGCTCATGTATAACAGGGAGTGCAGAGCTGGTGGGAGTCCAGGTGGCATTTCATTCTGCTGTGTTTAGGGTCACTATGAGTCATAGATGACTGGACAGCACCTAAAAACAACAACAACACCTCCTTAAAGTATAAAGTAAAGCAATACTTCCATTTTTAATCATTCTGTGTAAAATTTAAACCCCAAAAGTGGTGACAACTTAAACCATGTAATTTCCAAAAGCTCCATAAATTGTATTATACTTGCTTTTCTATCTCAGAGTCTTGTTGTTGTTTGTTGTTGTTGTTTGCCGTCGAGTCGGCCCCGACTCATAGCGACCCCTCCTTGGGTTTCCGAGGCAGTATCACTACGGAAGTAGGATTGCCCAACCTTCCTTCCGAGGAGTGGCTGGTGGGTTTGAACCGCCAGCCTTCTGGTGAGCAGTCAAGTGCCTTTGCCACTATGCTACCAGAGCTCCCATCTCAGAGTCTAGATAGCATTAAAAAAATAAATAAATAAATGAAATTTGTATAAATACTTCTTTGACATCATCAATTCTGTGTCCCACAAACATGTCAAATTATTTTATTACTACTATATTAATAATACTTTATTGTTAATATAAAATGAAATGTTCATGTAATATAAATATATATATAATATAATATGATATAATAATAATATAATATAATATAATATAATATAATATATTGGGAGCTCTAGTAGCATAGTGTCTAAGGCACTTGACTGCTAACCAGAAGCCTGGCAGTTCAAACCCACCAGCCACTCCTCAGAAGGAAGGCTGGGCAATCTATTTCTGTAGTGATACCACCTCGGAAAACCAAGGAGGGGTTGCTGTGAGTCGCGTCCAACTCGACGGCACATAACAACAACAATATAACATAACATAACATAATATAATATAAAATAATATAAATATAAAATGAAAATTTCTAAAATGTAGTGTTAATTATATTAAAAAGTGAAAGCATTTGACCTATTTTAAAATATTTGTTTTTTTTGGTTTTAAGAATATTGATTATCCAGTTGAATATCTTTAAAAATATATATAATATTTACATGTTTATTTCCCTTAAAGCATTTTTAAAAAATATTGAAACATGTCATATAATGTGGCTTGACTTCTTGTCAACCACAGAAATAGCTTTATTAACACAGGTTTTGAAGTATAACATCTTCATTGAAATAGAAGTCTACCTACCTGTGTAAAGCCATGTTTAGAAGACAGAAATATTACATATGATTACTCATTTTAAGAAATATCTCTAAAATATTATTTAGGCCTATGCAGAGGAGAAATAAACATATTAGACTAATTACAAAACAACTTCTTGTGTAAATATTTTTCTATAAAGAAATATGTTCTAATTATTTTCTCTGGAAATGTATGTGTAAGTTGTGCACATTGTTGTTAGGTGTCATCGAGTCATCTCCAACACACTGAGACCCTGTGCACAACAGAATGAAACACTGCCCTGTCCTATGCCATCCTCACAATCCTTGCTATGCTTGTGCCAACTATTATAGCCACTATGACCATTCATCTCTTTGAGGCTTTGCCCGTTTTTTGTTGATACTTTATTTTGCCAAACATAACTTTCTCCAGGTCCCTTGGTTCATAGCATTTTTTTTTAAATTGGGTAGGTCACCTAGTAATTAATCCAATTGAAAAACAAACGTTTCCCTTGGTCCCATGTTCCCACACCATTGGTCTTGTAATAAAAGCTAGATTTCCTAACCATGGTATATGAGTAATTTCATGTTCTTATTATTTTGGATGTTGAAATTCTGTATTCATATAATTTTTTTTCTTGCCTTGATTGTGACTGACTTATAATTGCCATGTGCATTTTTGGCTAGTTCTGGATTCCCTCTTGTACTATGTTTTCAAATGCTCTTTGACTATCTTTTTCAGAACTCTGTGTGTTTGACAATATTTAGATCTCCTACTTGGCAGGTATTCTCAGTCTAACCAGCCCTTCAAAAAGCAGAAAACTCCTATCACATACTGGAATGACTTCCCCACCTGTCAGCCTTTTCAAAAACCTTAAACTACTACATCCCCTCAGTTGTTATTACTTGACTGACTCACCTGTTTGACTGTAACTTTATTCAAGTAATGTTATAACCTTCCCTTTCTCCTAACACTTGATTGTGTACATGTACATGCCATTATACATACTGTAGCTACTTAGGAATTTAAAAAACAGAAACAATTTGTATATAATAGTCTCCCAGATTTTTTATCTTAGGAGATGGCATATGCTATCATAATAAACACAGGATGGGAACAAAGAAAATGGTCTGCATAGGTTATAAAACAAAACAGTAACATTTCACCAGAGATTGACATCCAGGTACCAAGTCCCTGCAGATCTGTAGACATCCTTCTCTTTTGACTTGCTGATTAAGAATCAGTAAAACTGTGTTCAGATAGTACACCATCTAGCAAGTTTATTTGAGAAAAGCACCCAAAGGAGCTGGAGGAACAATAAGGTTATTTTCATAACAAGGTTGCCTATCAAACCTGACAGTGAAGTTAAAACTCTCTGATTTAATACTGGAAAGAATATTTTCACAAGTAGTTGTATTCTGTATTGTCCTTTGTATCAGACCCTACTCCCCAGTTTTTTGTTTGTTTGTTTTTAACACAGAATTTGTGTTGATATTCTATCAATCCGTGAAGGCTTTACTTTGCTCTAAGGTTTGCTCCTCTAAATTTAATCAAGTCAAATAATTGCAATATAAATCAAGCATGTTAGTTATGTTTGTATTTAACCTTTTTTTTTCTGTGTTTGTACCACTCTAAGTGTCATCCAAGCAGTTCCACATATTGCTCTCTCTCTCTGACTAAAGATTTTCAAAAGTCAGTTCTCTTTCTCTCTCTTCCTCCTGAAGATCTACACATGGACCTTGTGTATGATATTATTTCCCAGATACAACTATTCTTTGAAGATGATCAAGGAATATACTCTTAGGAGTCTTGTTTGAAATGATTCTATGGGATGGTTTAGTGAACCATTTCACTTTCTTATTCTAAAACACAAAATGTCTAAAAATGAACTTCTGGGTTTGCCTCCAATATCTGTGTACTCACAGCTTTCTACATCAAAATTAGTGGAAACTCTAGCTTTGGAGACTCTAAGGCTAAAAGTTTCAATCCATTGTAAACCCCCCCACTCCTCACCCCCACACACAGCACACACAGTTTATATGCCCTCTGGACTCTTCTCATACCACTCTAAGCTTAGCTCACTTGTTACAAGCACTTTAGGTTTCTTGCTCTTAACTGCATAAACAGAGGGTTTCCTTAGGTCTTTGTTCTCAGCTGTTACCTCGTTCAGGATACATTAGGCACAATCCCTAAAATATATGCTCATGGGACTTTTCCTAATCACATTATTTAATTTTGCACTTTGTACTCTCCCAAACTCCTGATGTTCTTTATCCTACTTAATATCTTCTTGTGCCCATAGTACTTATCATCTTCTATAAAATATATAGGGTATTAATTATTTTTTAATATTTTTGTTTCTCTCCCTATCAATGATTTAAGCTCCATGTCCACCAATGTAAGCCAATCAACTAGAACAGCAGTTAAGACAGTGGGGATGATTATAAAATATTTGTTAAGGAATTATGAATTCTGGATCACAATATCCTGCTACAAAAACTAAACCAACTTCCTTTTGAATTACATACTGTATTCATTTCCTGTAACATTGTAACAAAGTAGCACAAATCTAAACACTTCAAGTAACATGCATGTCAAAGTTTTCACAGGCTAGAGGCATCTAGTCAGTGCTTCACAAGGCTATAATCAAGGGGTTGCTACACTGAGTTCTCGTCCAGAGGCTTGACTAGGGAAGAATATGCTTTTAAGTTCATTCAAAATGCTGGAAGAATTATTTCCTTGTGGCTGTCTGCCTAAGCGTCCTCACTTTTTATTGCCTGTTGGGTAAAATGCTACTCTCCTTCTAGAGGCTATTTGTAGTTACCCACCTTATGGCTTTCTCCATAGACAGCTCACAACATGACAATTGGCTTCTTCAAGACCAGTAAAAGACATTTGTCTGACATGATAATGGGCTTAATCCTAAAAAGAACATTCAGCTTGTTTTAGTTACTTAGTACTACTCTGACAAGAATATACCGCAAATGGGATGGTTTGACCGTTTTGGAGTTTATTTTCTTACAGTTCAGGAGGCTAGAAGTCCGAGTTCATAGTGCCAGGTTCTAGGGGCTGGGCAAAAGCCCCTCGACCTTGGGCTATACCTCTGCCTCTTGCTCATGGCCCACTGAAGCTAGAGGCATCTCTTCACTCAGGCAGCTACTGGCTGCTGAGGCTATCAAGCCCAAGGTCAACAAGTAAAATGGCACAGTCCTGATGTTACCAAACCACATGGAAGGCCATTAATTCAAGTCCATTGTAAGTCCCAAGTTCTGCAAATCATGGCAGGTTTCTGAAAAATGACATGGCTACATGGAGGGTCCAAGCATGCCATAAGCTAGAGAATGTTCCCAAGGCTTCTTCTCATTGTATACAGGGAGCAGACAACATCCCTAAGGCATCTACTCAACTACTCACAGTAGATTCCACCATGGAGTTGATTACCAGTCTCATCATGGGGAATACTACATCCAGCTGCCCAGCTACTCAAGCAGGCCTACCCAAGTTGACACACAAACTAAACTACCACACACCTTATGACATCAACAACAAGTGTGAGAACCACATAATATATGAGATGGTTCCTGTTCACATTGGACTTTGAGAGAACCAGAGTACCTTACTGAGCAAATAACCTGGGCAAGAGGAAAACACACCAAATACTTAATTTCCTGATAACCTCAATTGAAACCTACTAAGTGATACAAAAACAACGCCATCCATCATATGTAAGATATGTTTTTTTTTTTTTTTTCCTGGTTTTCTGCACATATCCTTGCAGATAGGTAGATGTCTTTCCCTAGACCTTATACAGTGTGGTAACTCGTATACTACACTCCCTTGTGCAGACTTCTATTCAGGTGACTGTGCATTACTGTCTGTCACAGGATCTTGACACTGACCTCTGTCTGTAAGTTCACCAACAGAATCTAAAATCTCATCCACTTGGATTTTTCTGCCTGTTTTTTTAGAATCCTACCGGTGTCCCTCTCAGCTACTCCCTGTCAGTTGTCCAGTGGGTTGCTACCTCAAGAATTATCTCATTTGATTAATTTATTTGAGACCTTAATTACAAATGAAAAGTTCCTTCATACTGGCAGTAATACAATATAATCAAGGGAGTACCATCCCATCATCTTTGCCATATTCAATTAATTAGAAGCGTTTCAAAGAAGGGAATTACACAAAAAATGATCACTCGAATGGGGGAAAAGAAATTAATTTGATGTCACGATACAGTCTATTTGCCATGCAAAGTAGTTGTTTTTTATAAACTGGCTGCAATTTAAGACCTCTGTTCTCTACTAATAATCATGTTATCCTTAGGCACAATGCTATAATTGTGGTTATTTCCTTGGAAATCTTGGTTTACTATTTATACATACACACACATACACACACAAACACAAATAAGTAAAACAAAATAAAATTCAATATGTGTATATATTAAGTATAAAACTAAGCATATGTGGTCTTTTATTACCCTGATTAATAATGTTATTACCTATCTCTTTATATGACTACTAGCAATATCTATGTCTTACTTCTTTGCATTTTACTATTATTTTCTATTTTGATGAGCACTTCATCTCCTCTTCATACTAGTTTTATGTTGGTTACGTTGTTTACAAATGTTTCCTTGAAATTTATGGTCTGTATTTTCATTTTCTTTAAGGGTTCTTTTGATAAAAAGAAGTTAATTTCAATGTCAAATTCATTAACATGTTCTTGATTGGTTATAGTATCTTGTATCTAAAAAAAAAAAAAACACACTTTCCTACTCCCTTTTCAGAAATACATTCTACTTCATTTTAATGTTTTATAGGTTTATTTTGACACTTAAGTTCTTTGTTTCTCCGGATTTAAATTGTGTGTCTAGTGTGAAGTACAAATCCATTTTTACTTTATCCTACACGTATAATTGGGAGCTCTGGTAGCATAGTGGCTAAGACACTTGACTGGTAACCAGAAGGCTGGTGGTTCAAACCCACCAGCCACTCCTCGGAAGGAAGATGGGGCAGTCTACTTCCATAATGATACTGCCTTGGAAACCCAACGGGGGGTTACTATGAGTCAGGTCTGACTAGACAGCACATAACAACAAAAACAACAAGTATAATTAAAAAGTTCAACTTCATTCTTGAAAGATTTTCATTTCACCAATGATCAAAAAAGATACCTATGTCATATGTAAACATTCCATATATATTTTAGGATCTTTCCTAGACTATTTATTCCATTATTCTCTTCTGCTATATCACTATGATGTCATTTTCATAATTTAATTTTTGTAACTATTTTTTATAAGGTATGTCAATTTCCCATCTTATTTTTTTTACTTGAAAGGGCATATGTTATAATAGACCAAAAAAAAGTGGTATTTCTTCACTTGGTTTATTATTTTTTAATTTAATTTAATTATGACATACACACACACACACACACACACATGTCCATGGTGCATTCATTACTTGGCACTGTCCTTCTTACTAGTCTGTCCTAGTCTGTAAAATTCAAACACCATAATTCAAAGGCATCAATTCTTCTTCAATCTTCCTTATTCATTGTCCAGCTTTCAAATGCATATGAGTCCACTGAAAATACCATTAGCTGGACATACCTTAGTTCTTTAAGTGAAACTTTTGCTTTTTAACACTTTAAATAGATTATTTTTTTTGCAGCAGATTTTCCCAATGCAATAATACATAATTTGAGTTATGACTGCTGCTTCTATGGGCATTGATTTTGGATCCAAGTAAAATGAAGAATTAAATCGCTGAGAGATTTTATGTTTTCTTTATTTATGTAATGTTCTTTATTCATCTAATTGTGAGGATTTTTGTTTTCTCTATGTTGAGGTATAATCTATATTGAGGGCTGTAGTTTTTTCTTTTCTTTTTTTTTTTTTTAATCAGTGTTTTAAGTCCTGTTCAGATTTTGTCATCTGCATTCATAGGTTATTAATAAGTCTTTCCCCAATCCTGATGCATTCTTGTTCATATAGTCCAGGCTCTCAGAGTATTTGCTCATCAAACATATTGAATAAGAATGGTGAAATCATACAACCCTGATGCTCATATCCTGGTTTTAGAATAGGCAATATACCCTTGTTCTATTCGAACTACTGACTCTTTGTCTATGTACAATTTCCACATGACCACAATTAAGTGTTTTACAAGTCACATTCTTCACAATGTCATCCATAAATTGCTATAACACACACAGTAAAATGACTTTACAAAGTCAAAAAAAAAAAAAACATAGTTATATTTATTTCTGCCTCTCACCAATTTTCCAGTAATAAAGTGAACTGCATTTCACACCTACTCATGTGGTTTTCAGTGGTAATTTTTTTTCTGAAGTGGATGGCTCTGTCCTTCTTCCTAATCTGTCTTAGTCTGGAAGCTCCACTGAAATCTGTCCTCATGGGTGACCCTGCTGATATTTTAAACACTGGTGGTATATCTTTCAGCTTCATAGTAACCACCACAGGAGGATAAACTGACAGAGAAGTGGTAGGTTTTCAGATCTGGAATAAGACACATCAACAACTGACAATATGCAGATGACATAACCTTGCTTGCTGAAAGTGAAGATTGCTTACTGATGAAGATCAAAGACTACAGCTTTCACCATGGATTACATCTCAACATTAAAAAAAAAAAAAAAAAAAGATCTTCACAATTGGACCAATAAGCAAAATCACAATAAAGAGAGATTCATTGTACCTGGATTCACAATCAATGACCTTGGAAGCAACAATTAAGAAATTACAACACAGTATTGCAATTGTCTGCTGCAAAAGGCTTGTTTAAATTGTTAAAGAGCAAAGATGTCACTTTGAAGAATAAGGTGCCTGATCCAGCCATGGTATTTTCAATCCACTCATATGCATGTGAAAGTTGGACAATGAATAAGGAAGACTGAAGAAGAATAGATACATTTGAATTGTGGTGTTGGTGAAGAATATTGAATATACCACAGACTGTCAAAAGAACAAACAAATCTGTCTTCGATGAAGTACAGCTATAATGCTCCTTAGAAGTGAGAGTGGCCAGACTTTGTCTCACACAATTTAATCATGTTGTCAGAAGGAACTATTCCCTGGAGAAGGACATCATACTTGGTAAAGCAGAGGGTCAGTGAAAAAGAGGAAGATTCAACAAGATGGATTGACACAGTGAATGCCATGATAGGCTCAAGAGTAGCAATGGTTGGGAGAATGATGCAGGACTGGCCAATGTTTCAGTCTATTGTACACAGAGTGGCTATGAATCAGGTGGTATTCTCTGCTTTCAGCCAATCCATTTGACATCAACAATGATATTTCCTGTTCCATGTCCTCTTCTGAATCAGATATGAATTTCTGGCAGTTCCCTTTGGATGGACTATTGTGAAGGTTTTATCTTTACTCTTTTATCTTTTAAAGAGATTTTTTTGTTTTGTTTTGTTTTGTTTTCCTGAAGCAACAGCAGATTTGCCCAATACAATATTAAGTCTGATTTTTTGAGTGTCACTTCCATCAGTGTTGATCGTGCATTCAAGTAAAATGAAATCCTTGACAACTTCAAACTTTTTGCCTTTTATCATCATGTTACTTGTTGGACCACTTGAGAAGATTTTTGTTTTCTTTATGGTGAGACGTAATCCATAATGAACATTGTAGTTTTGATCTTCACCAGTGAGAGCTTCAAGTCATCTTCACTTTCGCAAGTAAGGTTGTGTCATCTCTACATCGCAGATTGTTAATGAATGTTCCTCCAATCCTGACACAGTGTTCTTAACGTAGTGCTTTTGCTCAGATCATTTGCTCAGCATGCAGATTGAATAAGTGTGAAGAAAGAATACAACTCAGACCTACAACGTTCCTGATTTTATGCCATACAGTATCTCCTTATTCTTTACAAATGACAGCCTTGTGGTCTATGTATAGGTTCCTTGTGAGCACAATTCAGTTTTCTGGAATTTCCTACAACTTTAAAAGCAAAGCACATTCAAATAATGAATATAAAATATATTTAATAAATGTTTCCTCTTGGTAATTCCTCTACATGATATCTGTTGCTAAACTTTTTTATTCACCTTTTTTTATCATGATTCTGGTCAAAGTTTACAGAGCAAAATAGTTTTCCATTGAAAAATTCATACACATTTAGTTTTGTGACATTAATTGGAATATCCACAATGTAGCAGCACTCTTCTCACTTCCACCCTGTGATTATCATTTCCCTTCATCCTTCTCTCCTATGTTTTATTGTTGTCTTAGCTTTGTTCCTGGACAAAGGCTGCCCTTTTCATCTCACATGGCAGATTTTTCTAAGGATTGCATACCTCCCTGGTGTTATATCTTACCTATTATTCGTCTGAAAGTTGAACCACTAGGGAGTGATTTCTGTTCCAGTCTTTAAGTGGGTCTAAGGGTCATATTCTCAGGGGTTATACTAGTCTCTATTAGAGTAGTACCAAACCAAACTAAATTCATTGCCATCAAGTTGGCACCGACTCATAGTGACCCCTTCTTGGGTTTCCAAGGCGGTATCACTACGGAAGTAGATTGCTTGGTCTTTTTTGTAATTTTGTTCATTTTTCTCCCACTGTCTCCAGGATTTCCTATTGTGATCATTTTCAGAGAGGATGACCATGGTAACCAGGCACCATCTAGTTCTTCTTGTTGCAGGGTCACTGAGGCTGTAATTTGTGTTGCCCATTACTCCTTTACACCCATTGTTTCTATGTGTCTTTGATTATCTTAACTCTTTTTTGCTCTATACGAGCATCTTAGATGTCCATTCCAATGCTTTTAATACACAGGTAGATACCAAAATAGGAGGCAAAACACTGTCTCTGTGGACTATGCTATGCCAACTGACTTTGATGACCCCTAAAACTATAATCCTCAGTCCACAGGTCCAGTGATTTTTCCTCAAGGTGTTTGGTCATGCCTAAGAAGTTTACATAACTTTGCCTCCTGTACGCTGTACATATTCATGGATATAATTGTAGCACATATAAATACACATGTACAAATATCCTCGGTAAAATCTCTACATATTCATGGTTGCATTCCCATATGCCTTCCTGCACCTATTCAGCTTATATTTCTATCAGTGTATCCATTCATAGATTATTATTATCACTCTTACTGGAAGATTGTGTGTTTGATAGAATTTACCTCTATTACCTTTAAGTTATTTGCTCCTTTCAGTATCTTTCTTTCCTTGCTTATTTCATTCTGACTTTCCCTTTATTGTATGTTGCCTTTCCCTTCACTCAATTTAATACCCACTAATTTTGTGAGCTCTGGTAATGTAGTGCCTAAGGCGTTTGACTGCTAACCAGAAGGCTGGTGGTTCAAACCCAACAGCCACCCCTCGGAAGGAACACTGGACAATCGACTTCTATAGAAATACTGCCTCAGAAACCCAAGGAGAGCGCACTGTTAAGTCAGATTCAACTCAACGGCAGTGTTTGTTTATTCTTTTTTTTTTTTAATTAGAGATTTACTTCCCCTTCCTCTCCCACCCTTGGTTTCATCTGAGTGTGTGTTTTTTTTTTTTCTGTATGATAATCTTTTATTGACTTTTTATAGTAGTAGTCTAATACAGTATTTGATCTTTTGTGATTGATTCAGCGTAATAATATCCTCCAGGTTCACCAATGTTATGGGGTGTTTTCAGTTTCATCATCATTCTTTAACGTTACCTAATATTCCATTATGTGTACTTAGCATAGTTTGTTTTTTCACTCATCAGATGTCTGGCATCTAGATAGTTTCCATCTTTTTGCTATTGTGAATAGGGCTGCAATGAGCATAAATGTGCATGTATTTATTCATGGCATGGTTCTTTTTTGTCTAGGATATATATCTAGTAGTGGGATTTCTGAATCGTATGTATGGTATTTCTAGGAGCTTTGGTAGCACAGTGCCTAAGGCACTTGACTGCTAACCAGAAGGCTAGTGGTTCACACCCACCACCAGCTGCTCCTTGGAAGGAAGGTTGGGCAATCTACTTTCATAGTGATACTGCCTCAGCAATCCAAGGAGGGGTTGCTATGAGTCAGGACCGACTCAACGGCCCATAACAACAACATGGTATTTCTATTTTCAGGTTTTTAAGGAAGTGCCGTATTGTTTTCCACAGTGTTTGCACCATTTTGCAGTCCCACCAGGAGTGAATGAGAGTTCTACTCACTCCACACCCTTGCCGGCTTTGTTATTTTCTGATTTTTGAACTTTGCTCCTAATGCCCAAGTGAGATATCTCTTTGTTTGGAATACAATCGCGGCAGTGACTGACGATTGTGAGCATTCGTCATGTGTTCATTAACTACCTGTAAGTCTTCATTGGTAAAATGTCTGTTCATGTCCTCTGACCATTTTTTGTCTTTTTGTTGTTGAGGTGCTGCATGCTTTGGTAAATTTTAAAAATTATTCCCTTGTCTGATACTTCATTGTCAATTTTTTTCTCAGCCTGTAATTTCCTTTTTGACTCTTTTGGTGAAGTTTTTTTTTTTTTTTATTTGTGCACATAAAGGTTTAATTTTGAGGAGATCCAAATATTCTAGTTTGTCTTCTGTTTGTGTTTTTAGTTATGTTTCATAGTACATTTATGCCATGTATCAGGGCCCATAATTTTGTCCCTAATTTTTCTTTGATGATTTTTATAGTTATAGGTTTTGTATTTAGGGTTTGATCTATCTTCAGTGAGTTTTTTGTATATGAGGAGAACTATGGATTCTGTTTCATTTTTTTTTTTTTTTTTACAAATCGATCTCCAGTTTTGCCAGCACCATTTCTTAAAGAGAATATCTCTTTTCCAATTAATGACTTTTGCCCATTTGTCAAAGATAAGCTGTCTACAGGTTATTGGATTTACTTTATTCTGTTCCATTAATCTGTGTGCTTGTCATCAAGCCATTTCTAGACTGTTTTACTACTATGATTGTATAATAGGTTTTGAGACCATGGAGTGTGAGAACTCTTAGCTTGTATTTCTTTTTTAATAGTTCTTTCCTATGTTGTTGTTGTTGTTATGTGTCGTCAAGTCGGACCCGACTCATAGCGACCCCTCTTTGGGTTACCGAGGCAATATAACTACGGAAGTAGGTTTCCCCATCTTCCATCCGAGGAGTGGCTATTGAGTTTGAACTGTCAGCCTTCTGGCTAGCAGTCAAGTGCCTAAGGCACTATGCTACCAGAGCTCCTCTTTGCTTATAGGGAGTCTCTTTCTTTTCTGTGTAAAATTGGTGATTAGTTTTTCTTTTACTATAAAAATGACCTGCTGTGTTGTCTGCTAATCTTGGGATGGTGCCATTTTTCTGTCAATATTAGATTTGTCAGCTTTAGCAGCCAACAGCTACATGATTCAGAAAAAGCCTCTAGCACTAGTGGGCCTGGAACAGGAGGCAGAGATAAAGTGTAAGGTCAAGGGGCCTTCATGCAGCCCCTAGAGCCAGCACTTTAAACTCAGATTTCTAGCATCCTTATCTGTAAGAGAATGAATCCCTGACTGTTAAACCATCCACTTGTGGTATTTCTGCTGTAGCAGCTCTAGAGAAGCAAGACAGTTAGGTATCATTTTTCTAGAAATTTTCTATTTCTTCTCAGTTTTCAAATAAAGAGCTCTGGAGGTTTAATGATTAAGCATTTTCTGCTAACACTAGTTCAAATCCACGACCTGTTCTTCAGAAGGAAGTTGAGGCAATCTGTTTCTATAAGGATGTACAACATTGGAAATGTGATGGGGCTCACTCTGATTTGGAATTGACTTTATGGCAATGAATTTAGCTTTTATTGGTTTGAGTTATTTACAGTATTGTGTTATTACCCTTTATTGTTTCAGCTGAGTCTGCTGTGACATAGCCATTTATTTCCTAATTTGTGTTATTTGCATCTTTTTCTTTTCCTTCATTAAGTTTTTGAGTGGTTTGTAAATTTTATTAATCCCTTCAAAGAACCAACTTCTGGTTTTCTTTATTCTCTATTGTTTTTCTGTTACATTCATGTCTGCTCAAATGTTTATTATGTCCTTTCTTCTGTTGTTGTTGTTGTTGTTATGTGCCGTCGAGTCGGCCCCGAATCATAGCGACCCCTCCTTGGGTTTCCGAGGCAGTATCACTATGGAAGTAGGATTGCCCAACCTTCCTTCTGAGGAGTGGCTGGTGGGTTTGAACTGCCAGCCTTCTGGTTAGCAGTCAAGTGCTTTAGCCACTATGCTACCAGAGCTCCTAAAACAAACTCACTGCCATGGAGTCGCTTCCTTCTCAGAGAGACTCCTCCTTGGGTTTCGTAGGCGGTATCACTACTGGAAGTAGATTGCCCCACCTTCCTTCCAAGGAGTGGCTGGTGGGTTTGAACCGCCAGCCTTCTGGTTAGCAGTCAAATGCCTTAGGCACTGCACCACCAGAGCTCCTGTCCTTTCTTCTAGTGACTTTTTTTTTTTTTGGGGGGGGGCTGTTCTTTTGTCTAATTGCTGGAGTTAATGAGTAAAGATGTAGATTTTTATTCTTTCTTTTTTTTTAATTTTGATGTGTGCATTTTTTGCTACAAATTGTCCTCTGAATACTGCATTTGCTGTATCTCAAACCTTTTGGTAAGCTGTGCTCTCATTCTTGTTTGATTCAAGAAATTTTTAATTTAATATTTTTATTTATTGTATTACCCATTAGTTTTTAATCAGGGTATTATTCCCTTTCTATATCTTTGATAATTTTCCTTGCATTTCTTATTGTTTATTTCTATTTTATAGCATTTTCATCTGAATATTTTCAGCTTTCTACAGTATTTCAATATTTTCAAATTTATTGAGGCTTTCTTTACAGCATATTAGTTGGTCTATTGTACAGAATGTTCCATGTGTCTTACAAAAGAATGTTTATTGTGCTATTGTTTGTTGTAGTCTCCTATATATGTCTATAAGATCAATAGGGTTGGTTGTGTTTTTTAGATCTTCTGTATGTTTATTGAGTTTCCTTGTAGTATTTCTGTCCTTAATTTGAAGTGGTGTATTAAATTATTTTATATTGTGGAGTGTTCTATTTCTTTTTTCAAATTTGTTAAAGAGTTACTGATGTATTTCAGTGATCTTTCATTGGATACATAGATGTTTATTGTGGTTATGCCTTTTTGACAACTTAATCATTATATAATACAATTGTCTACTTTGCTTATTTTAGCCCTGAAGTCCATTTATTATCACAAATTAATACTGTCATTCTTTTTCAATTTTTTTTGCCACATGCTTGGTATGTGTTTTTCCAACTTTTGATTTTTGTTTTTTTTATAAGGTGTACCTCTTGTAGACAGCATATTTTGAGATCTTATTTTCGAATTCACTCTACTACTCTCTGTCTCTTGTCTACTGTATGAATGTAATTCATTTACATTCAGTGAAATCATTCCTAGGTATAAATTTATTGTTGCTATTTTGCTGTGTTTTATTTGTCTGTTTTTGTTTTATAATGCTGAAAAATTTCTTTGTATCATATAGAATTCTTTGTTAAGCTAATTTTGTTTAGAAATTTTCTTACCATTTCCTTCATTGCTATTGTTTTAATATTTTACTGAATCTTTATTCATTTTCTTCTTTTTTTTAATTTTTATGAGGTTTATTAATTTTCCTTTACTTTATTTTATTATTTTATTATTATTTTCTCAGGTATAAAACAATCCATTCTAGTTGGTATTGTCTTGAATTTTTCTCCATTTAGAAGTTTTGTAACTACACCACTTATTCTGCCTTTTTGATTTGTAGCTACCATTGTTTACAAATTGATGTCTCTACTTCCCTATTTTTGATCTTGTAGGTTTATTTTATTTTTGATACTTCTATACCTAGGTTGATATCTAGGTGGCATTGTCGTTTGTCTTAATCTCAGGTTGTTGTCTGCTCTTGATAGTTCTCTATCCAAAAGACTTCTTTTAATATCTCTTGTAAAGTTGGTCTGTTTTTTTCACAAATTTCTTAATTTTTGTTTAACTGAAAATATTCTAATGTCACCATTGCATTTGAGGGAAAATTTTGTAGACATATGATTCTTTGTTGGCAATTTTTTTTTTCCTTTCAGGGTTTTATATATTATTCCATTACCTTATTAACTGCATCATTTCTGTCAAGAAATCAAAGCTTAGTTTTATTGATTCTCCTCTGTAGTTAACTGCTTATTGTTCCTGAGTTGCTTTGGATTCTTTCTTTGTCTTTGGTTTTGGAAAGTTTGATTATGATAATTTTTGTGATTTGCTTTTGCAGTCTAACCTATTGGGGTTCAATAATAGTGAATACAGTTTTCCTTCCTGTTTCATGATATCATGAAAGTCGTCTTCCAGAAAACTGTGTACAATTTTATTGGTGCTTATTTACTTATTTAGTCTCTTTCTATTCTAGAATTCAAATTGCATGTAAACTATTCTTTTCAATGTTATGTCACATCATTTTTAGGCTTTTTTTTTTTTTCCCCTTCTTTTTTCTGATTGTTACTTCAAAAGATAAGAATCAAGATATTTATCTTCAATCAAGCAGGACAGGAGAGCAGGAGAAAGGAGATTAAAAGCCAGGAACCTGGAGAGAGGAGCAGTCAGCCCCAGGGATCCAGGTGAGGAGAGGGAGCCCAAAGCAGCAGTGGGGGAGAGCAGGCAAAAGGGGATGAAAAGGCCCAGGAACCTGGACAGAGAAACAGTCAGCCTCAGGGACCCAGGTAAGGGTGGTTCGAGAGGTTTCCAACAAGGAGAAAAACTTGTCTGTCGGATTGTCCTACCCTGGTGATGTGTTGATGTGAGTTTTGAGGATGAGCCACTGGTATTTCAAACCCAGAGGGAAGCACATGGTGCACAGGTATCAGCTCAGTTTACAGACTGAGACAGACTAGGAAGAAGGAAGAGACCATCCAATTCTCAAAGAATTGGTCAGGAAAAATCTTATGAATAGCAAAGAAACACTGTTTCATACATTACTGCACAACTTTATGAATAGTCTGGTTAAGTTAGAAGGCTCTCAAAATAGGAGCAGGAAAGAGCTACATCATCTGAGTAAACCCAGCCTTACTCATATAGATAAGTTAAAGCTTTTGAGACCTCCATTTGCTGATGTGGCACCACTCAAATTGAAGAGAAACAGCTGCAGACATCAATTAATCATCGGAACATGGAATGCACGAAGTATGAATCTAGGAAATGGGAAGTTCTCAAAAAATGAAATGGCACACATAAAGTTTGATATCCTCAGCATTAGTGAGCTGAAATGGATGGGTTTTGGCCATTTTGAATCAGACAACCACATGATCTACTATGTCAGAAATGACAGTTTGAAGAGGAATGGCGTGGTATTCATCATCACAAAGGAGGTTTCAAGATCTGTCCTGAAGTGCAATGCTGCCAGTGATAGGATAATATCCATATGCATAAAGGAAGACTAATTAATATGACTATTATTCAAATTTATGCACCAGCCACCAAAGCCAAAGATGAGAAAATTGAAGATTTTTATCAACTTCTGCAGTCTGAAGTTGACCGAACATGCAATCAAGATGTGTTAATTATCACTGGTGAGTGGAATGCAAAAATTGGAAACAAAGAAGAATCACTGGTAGTTGGAAAGTTTGGCCTTAGTGACAGAAATAATACTGGAACTTGCATGGTAGAATTTTGCAAGACCAATGACTTGTTCATTGCAAACAACATTCTTCAACAACAAAAATGGCAGCACTACATGTGGACTTCACCAGATGAAATACACAGGAATCAAATTGACTACATCTGTGGCAAAAGGTGGTGGAAAAACTCAACATATTCAGCCAAAACCAGGCCAGGAGTTGATTGTGGAACAGAGCATGAACTGCTCATATGTGAGTTCCACTTGAAGTTAAAGACAATTAGAACAAGTCCAAGAAAGCCAAAATATGATCTTGAATATATCCCTCTTGAATTTAGAGATCATCTAAAGAATAGATTTGATGCATTGAACACCAATGACTGAAAACCAGAAGAATTGTGGGAGGATATCAAGAACATTATCCATGAAGAAAGCAAGAGATCACTAAAAAGACGAGAAAAGAACAGAAGACCAAAATGGATGACAGAAGAGACTCTGTAATTTGCCCTTGAGTGGAGAGTAGCTAAAGCGAATGGAAGAAATGACAAGATAAAAGGGCTGAACAGAAGATTTCAAAGAGCAGCTTGAGCAGACAAACAAATTACTGTAATTAAATGTGCAAACACCTAGAGTCTGAAAACCAAAAGGGAAGAACATGCTGATCATTTCTCGAGCTGAAAGAACTGAAGAAAAAATGTAAGCCTTGAGTTGCAATATTGAGAGATTCTATGGGCAAAATATTGAATGATGCAGGAAACATCAAGAGAAGATGGCAAGAATACAGAGTCACTGTACCAAAAAGAACTTGTCAATCATCATCCATTTCAGGAAGTGGCATATGATCTAGAACCAATGGTAATGCAGGAGGAAGTCAAAGCTGCAATGAAAGAATTGGCGAAGAACAAGGCTCTGGGATTGACGGAACACTGATTGAGATATTTCAACAAACAGATGCCCCATTGGAGGCACTCACTTGGTTATGCCAAGAGATTTGGAAGACAGCACCTGGTCAACTGACTGGAAGAGATCCATATATATGTAGCATTGGAAAGGTCAACCACGAAGGAACTGTTTCAAGTGCTGAGGAGCAAGGATGTCTCCTTGAGGACTAAGTTACACCTGACACAAGCCATATTATTTCCAATTGCCTCGTATGCATGTGAGAGCTGGACAATGAATAAGGAAAACCAAAGAAGAGTTGATGCTTTTGAGTTGTGGTGCTGGTGAAGAATGGTGAAAGTACCATGGACTGCTAAAAGAACTAGTAGATCTGTCCTGGAGGAAGTGCACCCGAAATGCTCTTTGGAAACGAGAATGGCCAGACTTCATCTCACCTATTTTGGTCATGTTGTCAGAAGGGACCATTGCCTGGAGAAGGATGTCAAGCTTGGTAGGGTAGACTGGAAGGCCTTCAAGGAGATGGATTGACATGGTGGCTGCGATGATGGGCTCAAGTATAGCAGGGATCATGTAGCTGGTGCGGGATTGGGCAGTGTTTTGTTATGCTGTGCATTGGGTTGCTGTGATTCAGAAAAGACTCAACAGCACCTAACAACATCTTCAGTTCTGCTAAGGTTGTGTTCCAGTGATTCAATAATACTTCTTTGTTGTTCCAATACATTATCGATTTTTGAAATTTTAATATAAATCTGGGTTTCTATTTGGTGTTTTTTTGTGATTTCCAATTTTCCTTTTATTATGTCCTTTTGGTTTTGTATTGTTTTCCTGAATTCTTCTCAATTTTGTCTGTGTTTCTCATGATTTTATCTATGATTTCCTTGATACTTTGTTTGTTTTCCTTGATCTCTTTCCTAAACTGGTGAAGTGCCTTAGGTACAATTAATTTATGTTTCTTATCAGGTAGTTCTTGTATGATTTCTTCATCAAGAAGATTATGTGGCTCATATTTTTTCTTACTTTCTAGGTCCATATTGTATTTGTGTGTGTGTGTGATTTGAAGTTATCTGTTGTCTCTGAGACAGTGACATGTTATGGTTTTAATCTGTTTATTGTATGTTCATTAGTTTCATCCTGGTTTTTTGTTCTGCTTTCTTTTAAGATATCCAGGCAATAGATCAAGTGTGCTACTCTGGGACAGAACAGCACATTGCTGCCTGAGGAAGCAGTGAGCCATGATGCATACTCTGCATGGTTACAAAAGGGAGCGGAAAAGGAATGAGAAAGAGAGAGAGAGAGAGAGAGAGAGAGAGAGAGAGAGAGAAATAGAAAATGGTAGAAAAGGGAAGAACTAAGAAGAAAGAGAAAGAGGAAAAATCAAAAACAAATAAATTATATATACATATATAAAGGTGGCACAGTACTGGTGCAGACACTAGGTATGAAATATAGGGTGAAAAACATAAGTGCAGTGAGAATGTGGAGATCTCTCTACAGACTCACACATTGTTACCTAGGAGGGACGAGAGTATCCACTGTCATCTGTGACTGTGGAAGAGGTAGAAAAAAAAAAGGAAAAAGTAAGAGTGAGAAGACGAAAGAACTAAAAATAAAGAAAAAAATAAAAGGAAAAATATTTTTTAAAAAATAAATAAATAACAAAGCACTCTAAAAGAAACCAAACTCACTACTGTGCAGTAAGTTGGGACTCAAAAGTGACCCTTCCTTGGGTATCTGAAGCAGTATTTCTATGGAAGTAGATTGCCCAATCTTCCTTCCAAGGAGTGGCTGATGGTTTTGAACCTTCAGCCTTCCAGTTAGCACTCAAATGCTTTAGGCACTAAGCCACCAGAGCTCCCAACACAGCACTAGTTTGTTTTGTTTTGGCAGTGTATGTGGTGTGGGTGTGTGGAGGGGGGATTCTGACCTCTCACCAGGTGGGTAGGTAGGGGTACTGCACTTCTGTTCACGAGGAGGTTGTGTGGGATAAGAGTTGATATCACACTTCTTTGGTCATTTATCACCAGTGTGGGTGCCAGTGCAGTCTTGGATGAGTGTGCCCAGTGTTCTGGTTCCTGCCCCATTTGGAAAGCTACTTACAATAATTCAAACTGGTCATGCTCTCCTGGGCCAGTTGATCATAACTTACTATATATAACTCCTTGTTCACTGTTTTCATTCAGTCACTTCCTCTAATATCATTATTAGATCAACTTCCTTATCCTTTCTGGGTTTCAAAATTGTCATCCATTTAACATTCTTTGGGGTTTTTTATTGGAAAGGAACTCTGGTAGCATAGTGCCTAAGGCACTTGACTGCTAACAAGAAGGCTGGCGGTTCAAACCCACCAGCCACTCCTTGGAAGGAAGTTTGTGCAATCTACTTCCATAGTGATACTGCCCCAGAAACCCAAGGAGAGATCACTATGAGTCAAGTCCAACTTGACAGCACATAACAACAACAACATAGTAAAGGGTCTTGGTAGTAGATCTGCCAAGTCTGCCATCTTGGATCAAACTAGTTTTCTGATCTTTTAAAAAACTATTTAAAAATAAGGGAGATAGCTCAGGGTGCAGAAGAGTATGAAGGGATGGACACTGGGAGGAGGTAACTATGGGGAGGAAGTGGGAGGGGAGCTG
>NW_006922232.1:296928-298893 GCF_000298275.1 Orycteropus afer afer | reverse complement strand
ACCCCTCCTTGGGTTTCCGAGATGGTATCACTACAGAAGTAGGATTGCCCAATGTTCCTTCCGAGGAGTGGCTGGTGGGTTTGACCTGCCAGCCTTCTGGTTAGCAGTCAAATGCCTTAGGCACTAAGCTACCAGAGCTCCCTAAAATGGTAAGTTCCCAGTAATATGGCAGACACAGTAATTTATCAATTATATTGGAAATTATTCATTGAGCTGGTAATCTTACCATTGCTTCAAATTAAGAATTTCATACCTAAAATTATTCAATGAAAACAGGTACAAATACCTCTGGAAAAAATAATAATACATACTAGTGGAAAATTCTGGTAAGTTACAGTTTAAAATTATTTCATGTTGTTTTTGTTACTTCTGTGCTGCTCTAACAGAAAATATCACAACTGTGATGGCTTTAACAAGCAGGAGTTTATTCTCTTACAGTTTGGAGGGTTTAAATCCAAGTTCAAAGTGTCAGGGTCTAGGGGCTGGAGGAAAGCCCCTCAACCTTGGGCATCAGCTCTGCTTTCTGCTCCAGGCCCACTGAAGCTGGAGGCTGTTCCTCACTCAGTTGCTGGCTGCTAAGGCTGACAAGCCCAAGGTTGACAAGTAAAAACCCGAAGTCCCAATGCTACCAAATAACATGGCAAGCCACAAATTCAAGTCCAGATAAAGTCCAAGATCAGCAGGGCATGGCAAGCTGTTGCACAACAACATGGCTACATGCAGGGTCCAAGCATGCCATAAGCTAGAGACCATTCCCAAAGCTGCTTCTTATATTTGGGAAGCAGATAACATCCCTAAAGCAGCTACTCAGCAGCTTATGGTATATCCCACCATGGAATTATTGCCGGTCTCATCACGGGGAATAACTCCCACCAACTGCCCAGACATTCAACCAGGCCCAGCCAAGTTGACACACAACATTAACTATGACAAGTATCTTCTACATTCTTCTATTTATTTAAGCTGATTCACCCAAGGTAGGCTGGGTGTTAAAGTATTATCAATATCAGACTTACTGGTAGTGATCAAGTAGACCTATCTTTAAATTTTGGTAAATTGTGTGGTTATTTAAAGATAGATCATAAAGTTTATTGTTGAAATTTCTATCCAAAGTTCATAGATTTCCTTTAACATTGAGCTAGCCTTTTCTAAGTTAAAAAAAAAAAAAAAAGTAAATAACTTTAAAATTCTCAGTGTTTTTGTTTATTACATTTTGTGTTACCACAACTTTCACAAAGTGACTGAGTTATTTATGCTTTAGTGAATACTCTCATGTCTTGAAAGGTCTTTATCATTTAATGTCATATCTTATATCCCCTCTTCTATAATCTTTATTTCAAATTGATGAGATACAAGGTGTTGGGTACTAGATTGACTAAGAAAAAAGATTAATAATTATAAGAAAATGTGAAAACAATTATTTTAAATGTAATCAAGTTCATAGCATAGAGGAATTCTGGTAGAATGACAGACTAGGCAGAAAGATTGCACAGACCCTCTTCAACAAAGAAAAGGGAAACCAATTAACACAGACACAGAAGCTAATCCTGGACCCTGAGCCTTGAAGGGAAGGATACAGAAGTGGACTAAACCCAACTAGCAGAAGAATTTGCATGAAAATACTAAAAAGGGAGACAGACAGAACTGCTATCCGGCAGCGATCCTGAGCGATCCTGATGGCACAGACAGCTTGGAGAGTGCCGAAAAGCGGTAGGACCTAAAAATTAACCTAAACATCAGCCCTGCTAGACAAGGACTGCACAGAGGACTGCTCTGGTGGCTGGAGAATAAACGGAGAATGTGAAGAGAAAGGCGGGCTGAGCTGTGGATTTTGCCACATACTTATCAATTATTATACTGAATGTTAACGGATTAAATGCACCACTCATGAGATGGAGAGTTGCAGATGGGATAAGAAAATAAAACCCATTAATATGGTGCATACAAGAGACACACCTTAGAGAT
>NW_006922232.1:258171-291889 GCF_000298275.1 Orycteropus afer afer | reverse complement strand
GTTCCCTTTGTATTTCAATGAAGTCTTAAAGAGAAACACTTTAGATTATATTTTTGCAAAGGAATTAACTTTATTTAATATTGCAGTTTTCATTTTTCAGTTGTTTTATTTGTGTATGTGTGAATAAACTTATAACAATTAGTGCCTCTTTAGATTTCAAGCCTAACTACGTGGAATGACTGAATGGAGAGGATATTGATGGAAAGGTAAATAAGTTTTATCATCTATCGCATATAATTTGTTTTAAAAACAATGATGAGATATAGAAACACATTTGAAAAGTTCATTATAATTCCTGCAGAAATAAATGAATGTATGGTGATATACAATTATATTTACCCCTTTAAATAATAACTGACCGGTAAATGAAATTGCTGTATGTTTTTCTTTGCACCATGTATATAAAACTACATATATCTGGCCTGGACAAGATAAGGGAAGAAATAAACCCATTTTAAGGCTAATCTCTTCTTAACAAAGAAATTTCAACTCATCAGTAAGGACAGATTATTTAGTAAGAATATTAATGGAGTAAAATCTCCTGATATAACCTGTGATTTAATGTCTGAAGCAGCTAAACCGATAAGGACTATGACAGATTGCTACTTGGCTGTAAATTAAGAAAGCATATCCATAATAAATTAGTTTATTTTTGTAATAAAAGGAAAGTCTAGGTCAGCGAAGCTTGCTTGAATTAAAGAATTAATTTATTAATTTATTTTAACTCATTTGAATTCAAGTAATAATACTTGAGGTTTTTTTTTTCTTTTTTTCTTTCCCCCAGTGCCTAACACTCTGCTCAACACTGGAAAGGGGAAAAAAAAAACTTTATTTGAACCTCTGTCCCTGTACTCCAGGAAATTACAGCTCATTTGGCAACAGTGAAACCTCAATATATTAAACAATTTGAGATGACCATGGAGCTGCTTTAATCAGCCTAACACAGTTGCTAGAAGCATCTACTGAATTAGTTTTGTTCAGCTATAAGTTCAATCCCAAACTTAACATCATTGCCCTTGCCGATGTGTATCTGAGCCAGTGTAGGCAAGAGGCTAACAAAATTTGTCCAATTTACTCCAAGCAATTTAATTTAACTGGCAGTTGTTACCTTTTGTCTCATCTCCTGACAGGGAGATTTAGAGCCTTGCAATATCCAGCCAGGCTACATGCCAGGGTGTCAGGACCCAACTGTAACTGTCCTGGCTTTTCCTACTGTAATCTCTATCAACAGCAAACAGATTAAAGTTTTACAGTCAAAACCCAAGGCAGTCACTAAAATGGCAAGTACTGGTGTGTATGTGTAAAGGAAACTCTTCACTCATTTAAACATTAAAAGAGCTTGTTTGTTCCTCAACACAGGAATAGGCAACACACTTCTCATAAAATTCAAGAGAATGTGTACACTTTATAACAAATCTAAATGATTTTTAATTTTCAATGTATGATATACATGCATAAATACAAAAATTCAAATCTCAAATCACCGGTTTTGATGACTCTGAAGTGGGTTATGTATATTCAGAAGGCATTTCACTACAAATTGCAACCATATAAATGTGTTTGACAATGTTGAAATGGAATTATGCATGGCTGGTTATGTTTTTGTGTAGATGTACAATGCTTATTTATGTATGCTTATGTTGGCAATAAGGGTGGATTTTTTATTTCATATATTTTTTGGTATTGTGAAAGCATGTATCACTTTTATCAATACCACATGGATTTGTATCTAGTAAAATGATGATAAACCAATACCTGTTCTGTGGAATCATTCTTCCCCAAAATTAAGAATGGATTTCTTACTTCACTTGATTATTATAAGAATTTAGGTTGTAAATATCTAACAGATAGGAACATAGCTACTCAATTTATAATTGTTGAGTAAATCATTGATTAAAGATTTTTGCAATTGCATTTTCAACTGTGTGGTATATCACAAATTCTTGACCAAGATCCTACTTTGTTCTAATTCTCAATATCTGATCTACTTCTATACATTTGTCTACTGTAATCTCATATTTTTTCAATTGTGAGCAAACATGGTACTGGTATTATTTTGTGTTATTAAAATTAATGCGTTAATTCATTTTTGCTTAAAATATCACACATAATCTTAATTTCAGGTACAAGGTCAGATTTTACTATTTTAATGATGTTACCCTTTGCACAGCAGAATGAAACATTACCTCGTTCTGGGGCATCCACATTCTTTATCATCCTTGAACCATATTTCAGCCACTTGTCAATCCATCTCATTGAAGGTCTTCCCCTTTTTCACTTTACCCTCTACTTTACCAAGCATGCTGTTTTGCTCCAGGCACTGGCCCCTTCGTATAAAATGACCAAAGTATAAAACACCAAGTTTGGCCATGCTTGCTTCTAACGAGCATTCTGACTATACTTCCAAGACTGATTTTTTGATTGTTCGGGCAAACCAAAGAACGAAACTCACTCACTGCCGGAGAATCTGTTTGACTAATAGCAACCCCTCCTTGGGTTTCCTAGGCAGTATGTCTTCAGAAATAAATTGTTCAGTCTTCCTTCAGAGGAGTAGCTGCTGGGTTTGAACCACCAGAATGCTGGTTAGCACTCAAATGTCTTAGGCATTATGTCACCAGAGCTTCTGGCAGTCCATGGTATATTCAGTATTCTTTGCCAACACGATAATTCAAATGCATCCATTCTTCTGTGATCTTCCTTATTCATTGTCCTGCTTTCACACAAAAAGCAAAACTATTGAAAGGCAGAGGCTTGTGTTAGGCTTACTTTAGTCTTCAAAACAATATTATCGCTCTTTAACACTTTAAAGAGCTTTTTGGCAACATATTTGTCCAATATAATATGTCATGCAATGTTTAGAGTGCTGCTTCCATAGGTATTGATGTGCATTCAGGTTGAATAAAATTTTTATCAATTTCAATCTTTTCTGCATTTATCATGATATTGCTTATTAAACCAGTTGTGAAAAATACAATTGTGACACACACTTTTCCTGATTTTAAACCATGAAATACCCTTCTGTTCTTTTAGAAAGACTGCCTCTTGGCAGGTTCTCAGGCACACAATTAAGTTTTCTTGAATTCCCATTCTTTGCAATGCTATATAAATAAGTTTATCCCATTTGATTTTTTAATTCCAGGTTTTTGCATGCATACTCTCTAGATGCTATAGTATCACATAAAATGTACAAAAAAAAAAAAAAAGCACATTTATGTATGTATGTTTAGGTAGAGATTTACACTATTGTTTTAAGACTCTTAATCTTTAAATTTTATAATGTGATTGTGCTTCAATATTTCACCAAGCAGCTTAAAGTCCAAGATTATATAACAGATCCAGTAGATGTGAATCTCTCCTCTTTCATTTGTAATAAAGAACAGATTAATGATTTCACTAATAAGTGATTGAGATTAACCCAGAAAAGCTATGAGAAACCTTTCCAGTAAATAAGCCAGCTTTAAAAACTGTTAATCTGATGAATCTGAGGAGAGTTTAATTAAAATTCTTTCTCCCATTTCTCTATTATTAAAAAGTAAGATATTTGCAAAAATGACTTTGTCTTTTCTTTTTTTAACTTTTTTTATTGTGATTTGCATGAAATTTTCCAAAGCAGATTTGTTTCACAGTCAACAGTTTATGCACATCTTGTGACACTGATTACATTCCCTTCAGTGTAACAGTTCTCTTCCCACTTCTTCCCTATACATTCCTGCCTTCTAGCTTTCTCCCTGCATAAATTCTGCCCTTTTGATCTTCCATGATTGATTGTACTAGTGAGTGCATCTCCCTGGTGTAGGAGTTCAGCTTGCAGGCTAGTCTATTGTTTGGCTGAGAGTAAAGCCATGGGAATGAATTCAATTCCAGCCACAAACTGTGATTTAAGGCCATAATCTTGGGGTTTTTACCAGTCTCTACCAGATCAATACCTAGTCTTTTTTTATGATTTTGAGTGTTGATCCACATTACTCTCCCACTCTATCCAGTATCTCTAATTTTGATCCTATTCTGAGTGGTTGGCATTGGTAGCCAGGCACCACCTAGTTCTCAGGGTCATAGAGGCTGAGGTTCTCATGGTTCATCAGTCTTTTTAGTTAATTATTTCTATGTGCCTTTGATTTTCTTCTTTCTTCTTTCCTCCAGCTGAGGAGCAACCAGTAGTTCCATCTTACATGGCCACTCACAAGCATTTAAGACCTTACTTCTCTTTGGATATGATTCTTTTCCTTTTTTTTTTTTTTTTTAATTATTGTGAGTCTATGTATGCATGTGTGTCTATTGGTATGATAAGTGTGTGTTGTTGTTTTAGTGCTGCCTGAAAAATCTAAGTTTGAACAGATAAATATTTCATTTTTCTAGTAATTAGTAGGCATCATAACTATTTGTTAGTAAGTATGAAAAAAGCCTGGTTACTGACATTGTTGAGCCTTCCATGTGAGATTGAAGGAAACAGAACATGAGCATTTTATACAGGTTTCGTTCCCTGGATGACTATCTAATGATAATAGATATTTAAAAAATTATAATATTTTAGATTAATAGTTAATGTTTTCTCACTCCAGAAATCAGTTATCTCAGTTGGCAATGTATAGTAAGTAAGCATAAAAAGAGGGTTGTTATGATTATATTTAAAACTGTATTTTTGCCCTAATTAGACAGACTAGAAACAAAGGAATATTTTATCCATAATCCCCCCCCCCCCAATAAAAAAACCAAACTCACTGCCGCCGAGTCGGTCCTGACTCATAGCAACCCTACCTTGGATTTCCAAGGCAGTATCTCTACAGAAGTAGATTGCCCAGTCTGCCTTCCAAGGACTGGCTGGTGGGTTTTAATTGCCAGCCTTCTGTTTAGCAGTCAAATGCCTTACGACAAAATTAGTGAAAACTAGCTAAGGGTATAAAGCCAAGTATTGATTGACTGTGCTATCTATCTGCTAAATGTTATTGTAGTTGTTGGGTACCCTAGAGTTGGTTTTGACCTGTAGTGACCTCATGTACGACAGAACAAAACACTTCCCTTTCCAGCACCATCCTCGCAATCTTTGCTAGGTTTCAGCCCTTTATTGCAGCCACTATGTCAATCCATTTCCTTGAAGGTCTTCCACTTTTTTGCTGACTCTCTAATTTAGCAAGCACAATGTGCTTCTCCAGGGATTGGTCCCCCCTGTTATCATTACCAAAGCACAAAAGAAGAAGTTTGACCATTTTAGATTCTAAGGAGCATTCTGAAATTACTTCTTCCAAGACAGATTTGTTGGTTCTTCTACATCAACATCATAATTAATTAATCAATTTTCTTTTAGTGCTCTTTACTCATTATGCAGCTTTTGCATGTATTTGAGGTGATTGAAAACACCATGTCTTGGGTCAGGTGCACCTTTTTCTTCAAAGTGAAATCGTTGCTTTATAATATTGTAAAGAACATTTTTTTTTTGCAGCACATTTGCCCTATGCAAAACATGTTTTGATTTCTTGGCTCCTGCATCCTTGGGTGTTGATTGTGGATCTACATAAAATGAAATTCTTTACAATTTCAATTTTTCTTCATTTACCATAATGATGCTGTTGTGAAGATTTTTGTTTTCCTTATCTTAACATGTCATCCATACTGAAGGCTGAAGACTTTATTACCAAGTGCTTTATATCTTCACTTTCAGCAAGCAAGGTGGTGTCATCTGTACATCAAATTTGTTGATAATTCTGTCTTCAAAACTGATGCCATGTTCTTCTTCATATATTACAGCATTTAGTAATATTTGCTCAACATAGAGATTATATATGTATGGTAGAAGGATGCAGCTTTGATACACACTTTTGTGATTCTAAAATGTGCTGTATCACCTCGTACTCTTCAAATGGCTGCCTCTTGGTCTATTTATAGATTCCTCATGAGCACAGTTAAGCGTTCTCAAATTCCTGTTCTTTTCAATGTTATCTGTAATTTATTATGATCCACACAGTTGATTGTCTTGATTAGTCAGTAAAACACATGTACATATCTTTCTGGTATTCTTTGCTTTCAGCCATGATGCATCTTATATCAGCACTGATATCCTTCAATCAACTTCCTCTTCTGAATCCAGATTGAATTTCTGGCAGTTCTCTGTCAATGTACTCTTGCCAACAGTTTTGAATTATCTTCCCAAAAATTTTACTTGTGTGTAGTAGTAATGATTTTGTTCCATAGCTTCCACAGTCTGTTACATCAGTTTTCTTTGGACGAGGTACAAATATCAATTTCTTCCAGTCAGGTTACCACACTTCCAAATTTCTTGACATAGAACAGTAAATGTTTCCAATGTTGCATCCATTTGTCAAAACATCTCAATGTGTATTCCATAAATTCTTGGAGCCATGTTTTTTGCGAATTCTTTCAGTGCAACTTGGACATCTTCCTGAAATACCATTGGGTCTTGATAATATGTTCTTGCAATGGTTGAATGTTGATCAATTCTTTTTGGTTCAGTGACTATGTGTATTCCTTCAATCTTCTTTCCATTCTTCTTATATCTTTCAATATTTTGCCCATAGAATCTTTCAATATTGTAACCTGAGCTTTCAGTCTTTCCTTCAGTTCCTTTAGCTTGAGAAATGCTGAGTGTGTTCTTTACTTTTTAGTTTTCTAAATCCAGGTTATTACATATTTCATTTAAATACTTTATTTTCCCTTCTTGAGCTTCCCTGTGAATTCTTCTGTTCACGTCTTTCACTTCATCATGTCTTCCATTAGCTTTAGAAATTCTTAGTTCAACAGTGAATTTCAGAGTCTCTTCTGATGGTCTCTAAACTCAGGGGGCATATACTTAAAGCCATATTTTGGCTCTCTTGGGGTTGTTCTAACTTTCTTCAGCTTCAACCTGAACTTACATATAAGCAATTGATGATTTCTTCCATAATCAGATACTGGCTTTGTTCTGACTGATGATATTGAGCTTCTCCATAGTGTCTTTTCACAGATGAAGCAAATTCCATTCCTGTGTATTCTGTCTTGTGAGGTCCACATGTATAGTCACAGTTTATGTCATTGAAAAAAGGTATTTGTAATGAACATGTCATTAGTTTTGCAAAAGCCTACCATGTGATTTTTGGCATCATTTCTACCACCATGACTGTATTTCACAACTAAAGATGCTTCTTCTTTGTTTCCAATTTTTGCATTTCATTATCAATAATTATCAATGCATATTGATTGAAGGTTTGATCGATTTCAGACTGCAGATGTTGGTAAAAATCTGCAATACCTTCATCATTGACTTTGGTGATTGCTGTGTAAATTTGAATAATATTAGTATTAACTGGTCTTCCTTCTAGGTGAATGGGTAATATTCTATAACTGACAGCATTGCACTTCAGGATAGATATTGAAATGTTCTTTTTGACAATGAACACAACTGCTTTCCTCTTCAATTCTCATTCTGGCAAGTAAACCATATGATTGGCTCATTCAAAATGGCCAGTACCAGTCCATTTCAGCTCACCAGTGCCTAGGATATTTATCTTTATATGGTCATTTCATTTTTGATTACTTCTAATTTTCCTAGATTCGTACTTCATACATTCCGCTTTCCAATTTTTAATGATGTTTGTAGCTGTTTTTTTTTTGTTTGTTTGTTTGTTTGTTTGTTTGTTTCTCATTTGAGTTGTGCCACATCAACAAATCAAGGAGGTCCTGAAGTTTGACTTCATCTATGTCATTAACATTACCTCTTACTTTTAGCACAGAATTCTTCCCCAGTCATATTTTGCATGCCTTCCTACATGAAAGGTTCATCTCTTGGCACTATATTTGACAATGGTTCACTACTACTCAAAGTTTTCAGTGGCTAAATTTCTCAGTACTGGACTGCTTCTTCTGTCTTCCTAGTCCTTCTTAGTCTGGAAGCTCTATTGAAACCCATTCATTCACCATGGGGACCCTGATTGTGGTGGCATATGATCAAGAACCAATGATATTAAAGGAATAAGTCAATCATCTTCACTTTCAGCCAGCAAGGCTGTGTCATTTTCATATAGCAGGTTATTAGTGAGTTCCACTAATCCTGATGTTGCTTTCTTCTTCATTCTTCTCAACTTCTCAGATTATTTGCTCAACATACAGATTAAATATGTATGGTGAAAAGATAAAACCTGATTCTCATCTCTCTTGATTTTAAACCACAGCGAATGCTCTTGTTCTGTTTGAACAGCTGTTTCTTGGTCATACACAGATACTGCATGAGCTGCATGAGATATATTTGACCTTACCTTTGTCATCTTTGTCCTCTTAGGAGCTCTGGTAATGTAGTGTCTAAGGCATTTGACCACTAACCAGATGGCTGGTGGTTCAAACGCACCAGCCATTCCTTGGAAGGAAGACTGGGCAATCTACATCTATAGAGATACTTCCTTGAAAACACAAGGAGAGGTCCTTATATGAATCAGATTTGACTCAATGGCAGTGAGTTTGGTTTTTAGTTTTTGTCATCTTATATGTTGCTTATCAATTTCTTATTACATGCTATTTATTTTCTATTTTTTATTTTGACTATATAGTTTTCTTTTTATTTGATTCTTTCATTCATGGTACTTTGTTTTTGAAGTTTCATATTTAGCCTATATTGCCTACAGCTGGTAATTTTAACATATAAACGGCATGATTAATATTTTGAGTCTCAGGTTTCAATATCAGAAATAAAACTATATGTATAAGTGTCCTAAATAACAGTGCTAATTGACATCTCCTTGTACATTTTTCAGTTTCCAGGGGCATTTTTTAGAATTTTTGTTTGTTTATTTGGCCATATTATGATTATTAAACAGTTATTTTAAATCATATATGCAATTTTATATATATATATATATATATATATGCATATATAATTAATATTATATAATTTACTTTCAGTCTTATTGCATATATCCCATAGTTCAAATTTAATTCTGTATTCTTATCATTTCCAAGCAATTATCAGTATTAAAAAAAAAAAAAAAAAAAAACTTTATTGTGATTGAGTTGAAAGTTTATAGAACAAACCAGTTTTATTTTCAACAATTCTCACACATTTTTTCATGTCATTGATTACATTACTCTGAATGTAACATCACTCCTCCCACTTCTTCCCATTATTTCTCATTTCCATTCTTCCTTCTGTCTTAACCTTTCCTGCCTTCTGAACCTTGTCCTTGAGCAAATGTTGCCCATTTGGTCTTGAATAGTAGACAATTCTAAGGAACATATACCTTCTGTGAGTTATTGTTCACTCTATTATTTGACTCAAAATTGAGCTATGAGAGTGATTTCAGTTCCAGACAGAGTGACCAAGGGCTATAGTCTCATGGGTTCCATTAGTATCTGTCTGAGAAGTGAGCTGTCTTTTTTTTTTATGATTTTTACTTTTGTTTCTCATTTTTCGATCACTCTATCCAGGTCTTGCTAAATTTATACATTTCAGAGTAGCAGGTAATGATAGCCAGAAACCATCTAGTTCTTCTGGTCTCAGTCTTGGAGGCTAAGGTTCACTTGGTCCATTAGTACTATGAATTAATTACTTCCATATGTCTTTGCTCTGGTAGCACAGTGGCTAAAACACTTGCCTGCTAACCAGACGGCTGGCGGTTCAAACCCACCAGCCACTCCTCGGAAGGAAGGTTGGGCAATCCTACTTCCGTAGTGATACTGCCTCAGAAACCCAAGGAGGGGTCGCTATGAGTCAGAGCCAACTCCACGGCACATAACAACAACAACAATATGTCTTTGATTTTCTCATATATGTTGCAAACATATCCAATTAATATAGTGGAACACACATATTGCAAAGTTGTGAAAACTTCTTAGCCATAAAAAATATCCCTAAGGAAGTGAGTTACTGGACCATGGACTCAGGACTATAGTCTTGGATGACATCAAGGTCAAATGACACAACATAATCCACAAAGACAATGTTCTATATCCTACTTTGTTGAGCAGCAACTGGGGTCTTAAAAGTTTGCAATTGGCCATCTAAGGTGCAACTTCTGGTTTCTCCCCAACTGGAGAAAAGAAGAGTGAAAACACATCAGTATTTTATACCACTTTGTTGCCATCTAGTTGATTCCAATGCATGGGGACACTGTGTGCAGAGTAGAACGGCTGCATAGTATTTTCAGACCTATGACCATTCAGAAGTCGATAACTAGTTTCTCTTACTTGATGCCTCTGAGTAGGATCTACCTGTCGACCTTTGAGCTAATAGTTGAGTGCATAACAATTTGCATTATCTACAGATCTATTAAACAAATTATCCATTTTTCTTTTTCAATTAGAAATACTAATAAGCTGAAATATACTACAATACAATGTATAATCCCTAAAGGAATATGAATTCTACATAGGTTTTACTATTTTCATCTTTTACTTTCAGTTGTATCCACATTCGTAAGAATTCAGGCTAGAGAAGTAACTGAGAGCTACTGGCTTCTTTCTTTGTTCCATTGATGTAATCCTATATAGGGCTGTATGAACATTCTAATTTGCTGGTATTGCTTTTCATCTATAAATATACTTCCAAATAGGATTTCTACTTTCATAATTTTATCTCACTTGGAATTTAAGGTGTCCATAAAAGTTTTATTTTCTTACTCTTTTCATCACAAACACACATACACTCTTACCAAGCACATTCACACTAAACCAAGTCAGAAACAATGTGATGAGGAATGTCCACTAACTCCTTTGATTTCCTTTCCAAATTATTTCCTTAGTTCTACTGAATTTGAAAGAAAATATTTTCTAAAGTTGACCGCTTTCTCCTTTTTCTTGCTCCTATCATACCACCATTTTTCCAAATTTAAAATTAAATGATATGAGTGAATTTCATCAAAATTTCCTTCTATTATTGTCATCAGGATGCATCAGTTGGAATGTGATGAGATGTTGGTTTCTTCTTGCTTTGTGTTTTAACTTATTTTTTATTGTGGTAACATACATATGTGTATATATATATATATATATATATATAATGAAACATTTTCTTTAAAAATATTAATTTGAGCTATACCATTTCTGGAAGAAAATATATGGATTGTGTTTTATTTTGTTGGTTCTGTTTCCTAGTTTTGGGGAGTTTTTTTTTGGGGGGGGATTTCTGAAGCATTATGCTTCATGCTATTCCTTTAATTTTTATTGTTTGCTTTTTTCCATCAATTTTAAAGGAATAATTTTAAAGCACCAACATTCCTAGAATTTTTGCCTTTTGATGGAACCTTTCCTTTCTCACAACTTTTCTTAAGATAAAAAGCTTATTCTAGATGAACTCCACATACAGGCTCCTAAGCATTCGACAATCTGCTCTAATTTCTCTGTGTAAATATATGGATGTTGTTGCTAGAAGTTGTTAGCAATTGGTTGTGGCTAATGTTGACCATACACACAACAGAATGAACCATTACCAGGTCCTGTGGCATCTTCATGATTGTGGGTATGCTTGAGTCCCTTATGTGTCAATCCATCACATTGAGTGTTTCTCTTGTTTTTGCTGACCATCTACCAATCATGATTTTCTTTTTTTTTCTAATGATTTTTCTAATGATCGGTCTTTCTTAATGATGATATAAGTGACTGGAAGTCTGAAAAGCAGAGACTGACAGAAAGATGATTACCTATGTTTTACCAAATTTGTAAAGGCGTTTGATTGTGTGGATCATGAGAAATTATGAGTAACATTGCAAACAATGGGGATTCCAGAACACTTCATTATACTTCTGTGGAACCTGCACATGCACAAGAGGCAGTAAAGGGGATACTAACAAAAAACAAACTCACTGTTGTGGAGTCTGAACTGACTCACAGCGACTCCTCCTGGGTTTCTGAGGTGATATGACTTTGGAACTAGATTTCCCAGTCTTCCTTCCAAGGAATGGCTGGTGAGTTTGAACCACCAGCCTTCTGGTTAGCAGTCAAGTGCCTTAGGCACTGCTCTACCAGAACATGGTATAAAATTGGAAAATGTAGGTGGCTGGGTTGTAGACTTTCATCTTACTTATTCAATCTGTATACCAAAAAACAAACCAAACTCACTGCCACTGAGTTCATTCTGATTCATTGTGATTTCCATTTGGTTATCATGTCATCTTTCTTCCATGGAGCAGCTGGTGGGTTTGAACAACTGAATATTTGGTTAACAGCCAAATGCCTGAACTACTATACCACCAGAGTTCCTTAATGCCAAACAAATAATCTATGCAGCTGGACTATATGAAGGAGAATTATATGAAGAACTGTATGCATATGTATATTTATATATATTATATTACCACTTGAATATGGTGTAATTATATATAAATATATATGTAGTATATATAAGGAATTTATTAACCTTACATATATATATCACATCATAAATTATGTTATAAATATGTTATATACAAACATATATGTGTGTGTGTATCTTATTTCATTTTCTCTAAGAAATTTCTACTTACTCTTGTGAGCTTAATAACGTGTGTAGGAATGAAAATAATGAAATGAAATGATGTAACTAGAATTCAAATTATCATTTAACGAAGTAACTCTTTATTTTTATAAGCTAATGGATCTAACTTTATTTTGATTTTTTTCAGTTTCTTGTAGAATAATATTCTAATAATTGTCTCTAAACACTTTTCTTCCCAATGTTATATTATGTTATTTTTTCCAAAATGAAAATATTTTTATAATGTCTGACACCATCAGTCATAATGGTTGGTCTAATAACTCTTACTTGCCAAGTTGCTAGTATTTATACATGTTAAGATATATTAAAGATATTGTGTTTGAGCAACAAAAGCACTAAATGCTGCTTGAGTGCTCTTAACACATTTTGTTTTTTCTTTATTTTCTGTCTTGTGACGAATCAATTGCCATCTAATACATTCTTGAAAATGAACTCAAGATAAATACAATTGCAATTGGCTTAATATCAACATGGGTACTTCTCAATGAGATTGTATTTAGGAAAGTGAGCAGACTTCTGACATTATGGTTTTTTTTTATGTACTATATATAATCAAATCTCTAATTAGTAATGCAGAATCTCATTTTAGCTTATAGCTTTAACAAACAAACTTCAGTTAAATATTGACCCTCCAGGATGAATTATAAGGTATAAGAAGAATGAATGCCATTTTAAATTGTAGGAAAGTCACACAATGCTGAATAAATGATATTTATGCCAGAATAGATGGATATCAACTGTTAAAACAATAAGCCTTTTAGTAATTATCTCCTGTTGTGCTGAAAGAGTTTTCTGATGGAATCAGCCATTAGACTGATATCTAAATAAAACTCAATGATTTTCTGTTAACTTTCGTTTCTCTGGTTTTAAATAGCCATATACACCTTTTAACCAGATTTTTATTTTCCCCAACACACATTCATTTATAGTTAATGAGTAGGCATGAAAAGGTTCTAAAATGCCTCTGGCTCATCAAAGTTTACTGATATGTGTGCATATGTTTGTATATTTAAAGAATAACTGTAGACTAGTACTTCAAATTGCTTCTAGTTCCTGAAAAATGTAATGACACATAGACGGCATATTTTACATCATGATAAGCCAGAAAATGTCTTTGTTTTAAATTTCTTATATCCTCAATTTTTGGAAGGAAAGTTGGGCAATCTATTTCTGTAGTGACACTGCCTTGGAAACCCAAGGAGGGGTCGGTATGAATCGGGTCCGACCTGAAGGCACATAACAACAACAACATACACTCGATATTCAAAATAAATAAATTTCATATGTATATATATATATATATATATATATATTTGAAAAAAAATTAGCTTTGTCTTTATGTGGTGTTCTGTTAGAAGAATGGATGATAGAGTGTTGCATGTTCCTATTGTTTCTGCTTATCAGAAAATTGTAAATGTCATTAGTTTTCTAAATATGAAAGATAATGAATGAATCAATCTCAGAAGAATGCAATGAGTCAAGTGCATTTTCCCTTTTTTTCTGTTATAATTCTATAAAACCAAAATATCAGATATGGAAGATATTTGACAAATCTTGCTTCATTCTCATTTAGTTGAGCACTATGGAGTTATACATAGCATATCATCTTCATAGAACCTGATTATCTATGCAGAGAGAAAACCTGGATTAAAAACATAGTGTTGAGAAAACTAGAATTCTCAAAGCTATTGATTGTTTATTGCCAAGATGTTATTTATTTCTCAAATCATGCAAAGCATTTCGTTAGAAAATGGTAGGAGTCCTAATGATAATCTCTTCTAAATCTCTCATTTCAGAATTGAAAGAACAGAGGTAAGAAAAGATCAAATTATTTAAAAGGTAAAAGTCCCAACACTGGAATCTTGGTCTCTTAATTCCCAGTCCACTGATTATTCAAAAAGAGTCCATGGAAATAATGTTTTACTATAAAGATAGATAAAAGGAGTGAACTGTTACTTGAAAAATTTAAGTAAACTTGGGAAAACAAAGTAGTAAAAACTCATAGCACACTTCAAACATGTTTGCTTAAATTTAATTCCTTCAATGGATTTTGAAAAGTAGGTGTTATTTCTCATCTAATCTATTAATTTAGTCACTCACATTTAAGTTCCTAAATGTAAACATACCTAATGACTTATTTCCTTACCTTACATCATGATAATACAAGGGATGCTACCATAAACTAAGTGAAATATCATTATTTCTACTTTTTTTTTTTTTTTTAATCCAAATACAGTGAATGGAAGCACTGGTGGCACAGTGGTTAAGTACTCATATGCTGACCAAAAGGTCAGCAGTTTGAAGTCTCCCAGCAACTACATAGGAGAAACATATGACAACCCATTCCCATAAAGATTTACTGCCTTGAAAATCCTATGGGGCAGTTTTACTCTAGCCTATAGCATTGCTAGGAGTTCTGGTGGCATTGTGCCTAAGGTATTTGACTGCTAGCCAGAAGGCTGGCGGTTCAAACTCACAAGCCACTCCTTGGAAGGAAGGTTGGGCAGTCTACTACCATAGTGATACTGCCTCAGAAACCCAAGAAGGGGTCGCTATGAGTCATGTCTGACTCCACGGTAGTGCGGTCTGTTTTGTTGTGTTATAGCATTGCTCTGAGTAAAAAATCAACTTGACATCATTGGATTTTGATTTGGTTTTGGTACGAAGTAATCATATGTTGAGTTTACAACTGAAAAAGTACACTCAGAAAAATTAAATAACCAACCATTTTCATTCATGTAGTAAGTGATAGAATCAGAATTGCAAAATTAAACAGATAAACCCACTGTCATAGAGTCAATTCTGAGTCATAGAGACCCTACAGGACAGAATAACACTGCCCTGTTAGGGATTCAAAGGCTGTAATCTTTACAGAAGCAAAGATGTTTCTGGACTTGAACTAGTGGCTGTCATGTTGCTTGTTAATTTGGTACTGTGCTATTTTACTTGTCAACACGAGTATGGCCAATTCTTTCTCCAACACAGTGGCTGGTGATTTTGAATCCATGTCCTCTCTGTTAGCTGCTGAGCTTTTAACTACTGCACCATTAGGGGTCCTATCAGGGTATAAACCTATCTTAATGAAGGTTCCTTAAAGAACAGGCAGAGAAAGAGAGAGGAGAGATTAATGAGATTAATTTACTTCAGTGGGTTGTCTTACATGATTCTGAAGGCTTGGGAGTCCAGTATCTGTAGATTAGGTAATAGGCTGTGTCTCAAGACCCATTGGTTAGAGGAGGAAAGAATATAGAGTGAAGAGACAGAAAAAAATCTGCTAAAATATCTACTTGTAACCCAAAGGCAGAACACATCCTAAAGAACCTTCATTTTCACCTGATAGATTGATTACATTATGTTATGGAATAGTTATTACTCTAGTGTTTGACTAAACCTCTGGGAACCATATCTTACCCAAGTTGTCCCATAAAATTAATCATGACACAACTCAATTTTATTTTTTTTCAAGACATAGCTCCCATAATCTTAATACACTATTACTTTTATCAATGAAATGATCTTCCATCTCCTAATTAACCTTGTCCATATAGGGTCTATTACTAAAATAAACAATATATTTATCTTTTTAAATAGTAAATCCAACCATATCATTCCTCATTTTAACTTCTCTAATAACTTCCAATCTCACTCAGAAGAAAAATGTACAAAACTGTAACATGACCTAAAATTAAAAGAGAAAACAAATCACAGTCATCAAGTCAATTCCAACTCATAGCAACCCCCAGTGGGCTTCCAAGCCTGTAAATCTTTATGGAAGTGGATTGCCTCATTTTCCTCCCACAGAACAGCTGGAGAGTTTGAATTTCTGACCTTAACATGGCTTGTTTATAGCCAAATAAACTACACCCCCACACACAACACCCAACAATTGCTCACTCACACATTATACATTGCCCTTTGCTCTTCCAAGCTGTATTTGCCTGAATAATATGTATCTCTATTGAACAAGACATATATTTTACCTGTTTGTTCTTTATTACTCTTTTACACTTTTAAAATGTATGGTATTCAAGGGTAAAGTTTATCTGTTTTTGGTCATCTAGTCCCACAATAATGTCTAAGACATAGTACTTATCAAATAACTTGTTGGAGAATAAGCAAATGAGACAGTAAATGAAAAAGAGCATCGACATCAAGAAATTGTCTGCCATAGGACAGCAAAATGACTATTCTTTAGTCTTGGTTACATAATTTTTCCCTGTGATGAAGCATTTAACTGTGCCATTTTATCAAGTCAGGGAGTGATAAAGAAAATGACCTGATAGAAGCTTTGGGATTAATATTTTATTAGCTATTTGTGGTTTAAGTAACCAAAGCCAAAAATTAGCTGGGATTGTGTTTGGGGCAATTGGCAAAAATTATTGATCTTTGCAGAGTATAATGATTCACTGACTAACAGAAAGTAAAAATGGTGACAGAAATGTCTGAAATGTATTTTTACTGTATTTTTGTTAAATTTCAATGGAATATAAGTGTAATTCAAATCACTTTCAATTCCATTACTGTAGTGTTTACTCCTTTCAAGTGCTTTTGTATGGAGTTTTGTTAATAGATATATTTTATTCATTTCAAATATAATTAAAAATCATTTTATATTTAACTGTACAAACTTGTTCATATGAGAACATTTTAAGGAAACTCATTGGGCATTTTAAATCATCTAGCTTGTGGTTCAAACCCACCAGCCACTCCTCTGAAGGAAGATGAGGTAATCTACTTCTGTAATGATACTGCCTCAGAAACCCAAGAAGGGGTCACTACAAGTTGGGTCTGACTCAACGGTACATAACAACAAACAACAAACTTTGTCATTACAGAATAGTATTTTTGAGTGTGTCTGGCATTATATACTTTACTATGATACCTGCACAAGCCACTTTTACATTTTCTCTAATAGCATGTTTATTCTTTTATTTGACTAATACAATCTGTTTCCAGTAGAAAAGATGTTAAATAAGTCAATTTAAATATGTTCTTTTCCCAATCTTTATAATCTATTTTGTTTTATTCCATATGTGGTTGTGTAAATATTTAGAATACAGGACAAAACTATTGCTGCTAGGTGTTGTCAAGTTGATTCTAACTCATAGCAACCTTATGTGCAATAGAATGAAACACTTCCTTGTCCAGCACCAACCTCACAATCCTCACAATTGTTGCCATGATTGGGCCCATTGTTGCAGCCCACTGTGTCAATCCAACTCATTTTGTGATTTCTCTTTTTCACTGACCCTTTGTTTCACCAAGCATGATCTCTTTCTCCAGGGACAGTTCCCTCTTGATGACTTTACCAAAGTACATAAGATGAAATCTTACAACTCTTGCTTGTAAGGAGAATTTTGATTGTGACTCTTCCAAGACTGATTTGTTTGTTCTTCTGCCAGTCCATGGTATGTTCAATATTCTTTTCCAAAACCACAGTTAAAAGGCATCAACTCTTCTTCAGTCTTATTTATTCACTGTCCAGCTTTCACATTCATATAAGATGATGAAAAATACTATAGCTTGGGTTAGATGCACTTTAGTCCTCATTGATTGTGGATCCAAATAAAATGAAATCCTTGACAATATCAATGTTTTATCCATTTATCATGATGTTGCTTATTGATCCATTTGTGAGATTTTTCTTTATTTCTATTGAAGTGCAATCCATACTGAAGACTGAAGACTGTAGTCTTTGATCTTCAAGTCCTCTTCACTTTCAGTGAGCAATATTGTGTCATCTGCATATCACAAGTTTTACTGAGTCTTCCTCCCATCTTGATGCTGCATTCTTCTTCATATAATCCAGATTCTTGTATTATTTTCTCAGCATAAGCTTGAATATGTATGCTGAAAAGATACAACACTGAGACACATCTTGCCTTATTTTAAACCATGCAATGTATCCTCTTATTCTGTTCGAATGACTATCTCTTGGTCTATATAAATGTTCTTCATGAGCACAATTAAGTTTTATGGAATTCCTATTCTTTGCAATATTATCCAAAATTTGTTATGAGCTACACAGTTGAATATCTTTTGCATAGTCAATAAAATACAGGTAACTATCTTTCTGGTATTCTCTGTTTTCAGCCAAGATCCATCTGACATTAGCAATGATATATCTGGTTCTGTGTTGTCTTCTGAGTCTGTCTTGAATTTCTGGCAGTTCCTTATGAACATACTGCTATAACCATTTTAGAATTATTTTCAGAAAAATTATGCTTGTGTGTTCTTAATGATATAGTTCCATAATTTCTGTATTCTGTTGTATCATCTTTCTTTGAAATGGGCACAAATATGGACCTCTTCTGGTCAGTTGGAAAGTATCTGTCTTTCACATTTTTGGCATAGATGAGTGAGTATGTCTAGTGCTACATCTTTTAACTATACTCATTCATCTCTATGGTAAGCAAATAATCCTAGAAGCTGGATTATATGAAGAAGAACAAAGCATCAAGATTAGTAGAAGACTCATTAAAAACCCAATATATGCAGATGACACAGCCTTACTTGTTGAATGTGAAGAGGACTTGAAGCACTTACTGACAAAATCAAACACTACAGCTTTCAATGTGCATTACACCTCAACATAAAGAAAAGAAAAATCCTTACCACTGGACCAATAAGCAGCATAATGAAAAATGGAGAGATGCTTGAAGTTGTTAAGGCTGTCATTTTACTTGGATCCAGAATCATCACCCATGGAAAAAGCAGGCAAGAAATCAAGAGATATATTGCATTGGGAAAATTTGTTGCAAAGAACCTCTTTAAAGGGTTCAAGAGCAAAGACATAACTTTGAAGTCTAAATTATTCCTAAGCCAAGCCATGGCATTTTCAATTACCTCATATCCATGTGTAAGCTAGACAATAAATAAAAAAGACTGAAGAAGAAAGGATACATGTGAATTTGGTTTTGGTGAAGAAAATTGATCATACCATGATTACATCATGATTAAATACAATGAATAAGGAAGACTGAAGAAGAGTTGATACTTTTGAGTTGTGGTGTTGGAAAAGAATGCTAAGAGTATCATGGTCTGCTAAAAGGATGGACAAATCTGTTTGGAAGAAGTGCAGTAGGAATACTCCTTGGAAACGAGTATGCCAAGACTTCATCTCAGCTACTTTGGTCATGTTGTCAGAAAGCACCATTTCCTGGAGAAGGATATCACACTTTGTAAAGTGGAGGGTCAACAAACAAGGGGAAGGGATAGACATAGTGGCTGCAATGATGTGCTCAAGAATAGCAAGGATCATGAGGCTGGCACATGACTGGGCAGTGTTTCATTCTGTTGTGCATTGGGTAGCTATGAATCAGAGATGACTTGAAGACACCTAACAATATGGCTATCAGAAGAACAACCAAATCTGTCTTGAATGAAGTAAAGCCAAAATGCTCCTTACAAGTAAGAATGGTAAGACTTGACCTCTTTTACTTAGGTCATATTGTCAGGAGTGACCAGTCCCCAGAGAAAGATATCATCCTTACTAAAGTAGAGGGTCAGGGAAAAAGGGGAAGTCTCTCAATAAGATACATGATCACAGTGGCTGCAACAATGGGTTCAAGCACAACAATAATTGTGAGGTTGTCTCAGAAATGGATGGTGTTTCATTCTGTTGTGCATGAGGTTGCTATGATTTGGAACTGACTCAATAGCAAATAACAACAATGATATATATATATAGTATAAAATATATATGTAAAATAATATATGTATACATATATTATTTTTATGGATTACAGTGGGGATTGCTCAAGATTAGGCACTGTCTTCTTATATTGTACATAGAGTAGCCATGAGTAGGAATCAACTCAATGCCCTGTAACAACACCAACAACAAAATAACTATATTTTATAGTGAAAATGAGGAAAGGGAGCAGGAAGAGTGGCCATGGACCACAGGAGCAGCAGGATCCAGGTAAGGGGCCTGGAGGCAGGCAGGGCCCTGCCCCCTATAGCCAGTAAAGGGAGGTAGGAGCCAGGGACCACAAAGTGGCAGGTTACAGGTAGGAATTAAGTAAGGAGAGGGAACAGAGGTTTCCAACAGCTGTTGTTGTTGTTGTTGTTGTTATGTGCCATTGAGTCAGCCCCAACTCATAGCAACCCCTCCTTGGGTTTCCAAAGCAGTATCACTATGGAAGTAGATTGTCCAACCTTCCTTCCAAGGAGTGGCTGGTAGGTTTGAACTGCCAACATTCTGGTTAGCAGTCAAGTACCTTAGGCACTATGTTTGGCTGTCAGTTTGTGATCCTGTGGGGCTTGTACATTGCTGTGGGGCTTGAGGCTGTGCCAGCATTACTTCAGACACCACCAGAGTTGTACATGGTGCACAGGTTTCAATGCAGCTTACAGACTAAGACAGACTAGGAAGAAAGAAGAAGTCATCCACTTCTCAAAAATTGCCCGGAGAAAACCTTAAGGAACTCACTTAGTAGGTTACTGGGATGGGGAGGGAAGGAGAGGGATTAATTTCAGGCTAGTTGGGGCCTACATTCTGATGTGGGTAGGGGAAGGAATATACAAGAAGGATATATGACCAACATAATAACACTAGGAAATGAGAGGACACTGAAATGTGCACATAAGAGATAGACAACAGATGCTAATACCAACCAATGTGTCCACAATACCACATTGCCATTAACACCAAACATTAGGCTATACAGAAAAATACATAGACACCTGAGATGATCAGACAGGGGTCAGTGAACAGTGGTATACTCTAGACCAAGGATAGATTTAGCTGAGGCTAATCTGGCACAGACATCAGTAATACAAAATACCTGCAGTCCTTACAGAAACAATAGAAGACAGACACAGAATAATCCCTCACAGACATCCCTACACTATAGGAGAGAGATCGAATAGATCTCCTACCTCAGAACCATAGTACTGGGGGACACTAGACTCAATTGGCACAATAAAATACATAAAAGCATTGCTCCACATCCTACATTGGTGAGTAGCAACTGAGGTCTTAAAAGCTTTCAAACAGCCATCTAAGATGCAGCTAATGGTCTCCTAGTGTCGGAAATAAAGAAGAGGAAAGAACAAACAAACAAACAAACAAACAAAAAACAAGGGCATTTAGAAGCAATCAGCCCTAGGAAACAATGGCCCTTGAGACCAGGAGAACTGGATGGTGCCCGGCTACCAAAGCCAACCACTCAGGAAAGGATCAAATCTGGAGATCCTGGATAGAGTGGGAGGGAAAAAAAAACGTAGAACATAATCCAAAAACTCAATGATGACCAGAATTACTGGTCAGAAGAGATTTGATGACACTTCCAATATTATGGCCCTGGAATACATTCTGCACCTGGAATAAAACTTACCCCCAGGGGCAGGCTCTCAGCCCAATAGTTAACCAGATGTACACACAGACCACTCAACCCAGGATGCCACACTCACATACTCTACGGTAATACATCCCTTAGAGCACCAGATCATAGGACACCAGAGGACCAACATTCAAACTGAAGAAATGCAGGACAAACAGAAGTACATATTTATGAGAGGCACAGAGAGAGGGTTGCAGGTAGGGAGGGGAGGAGACTGGGTTAGGGTTGGACGTGACAAATGGGGAATGAAACTAAATATACACATTACTATGAATGTGAAACAAAGTTTTAAAATAATAATAATAATAATAATAATAGCATGCATGGGAGGGAAAGACACAGGGAAGAGGTAACCACTGGGAGGAAGTGGCAAGAGAGCTGTTACATTGTGGAGAACTGTCGTCAATGTCATGAGACAAAATGTGTATGAACTGCTGTATGGAAAATAAATTTGCTCTGTAAACTTTCACCCAAATCAAAATAAAAATTTAAATAATAATAAAAAAAGCCAGGGGTGATTGTGGAACAGACCATCAACTCTTTATATGCAAGTTCAACTTGTAGTTGAAGACAATTAAAACAAGTCAACAGGAGCCAAAATAGGACCTTGAATATATCTCTCCTGAATTTAGAGACCATCTAAAGAATAGATTTGATGCATTGAACACCAGTGACCAAAACCTAGAAGAACTGTGGAATGACATCAAGAACATCATCAATGAGGAAAGCAAGAGGTCATTAAAAACATGAGAAAGAGAGAAAAGACAAAAATGGATGTCAGAAAAGACAATGAAACTTGCCCTTGAACTAAGATTAGCTAAAACAAATGGAAGAAATGACAAGATAAAAGAGCAGAACCAGAGATGTCAAAGAGCAGCTCGAGCAGACAAAGCCAAATACTAAAATGAAATGTGCAAAGACCTGGAGTTAGAAAACCTAAAGGGAAAAACACTTGGCATTTCTCAAGCTGAAAGAACTGAGGAAAAATTTAAGTCTAGAGTTGCAATATTGAAAGATTCTATGGGCAAAATATTGAATGATGCAGGAAGCATCAAAAGAAGATGGAAGGAATACACAGAGTCACTGTACCTAAAAGAACTGGCAGATCTTCATCCATTTCAAGAGGTGGCAAATGCTCAAGAAGCAATGGTATTGAAGGAAGAAGTTGCTGCACTAAAACGGATGATCATCTGCCAATGCACTCACTTGGCTATGTCAAGAGACTTGGAAGACAGCTACCTGGTCAACTGACTGGAAGAGATCAGTATTTGTTCCCATTGCAAAGAAAGGTGATCCCACAGAATGTGGAAATTATATTGAACAATATTATTAATATCACATGCAAGTAAATTCTTACTGAAGATAATTCAAAAACAGTTACATCAATGTATTGACAGAGAACTTCCAGAAATGCAAGCTGGATTCAGAAGAGGATGTGGAATGAGAGATATCATAGCTGATGTCAAATGGATCTTGGCTGAAAGCAAAGAATACCAGAAAGATGTTTACTTGTGTTTTATTGACAAGGCAAAAACATTTGATTGTGTGGAACATAACAAATTGCAGACAACATTGAGAAGAATGGGAATTCCCGAACACTTAATTGTACTCATGAGGAATCTGTACATAGACCAGAAGGCTGTCATTCGAACAGAAAAAAGTAACACTGCATGGTTTAAGATCAAGGAGGGAGTGTGTCAGGGTTGTATCCTTTCCCCATATTTATTCATTCTATATACTGAACAAATAATCTGAGAAGCTGGACTATATAAAGAGGAATGTGCCATCAGGATTGGAGGAAGAATCACTAACAACCTGAAATATGCTGATGACACAACTTTGCTTGTGAAAATGAGGATGACTTGAAGTACTTATTGATGAAGACTGAAGAATACAGTCTGCAGTATGAATTACATCTCAATATAAAGAAAACAAATATCCTCACAACTGGACCTATAAGCAGCATTATGATAAATGGAGAAAAGTTTGAAATTGTCAAAGACTTCACAATCGACACTAATGGAAGCTGCAGTCAGGACATCAGAAGAACTATGTTGTTGTTGTTGTTGTTGTTATGTGCCGTGGAGTCAAACCCGACTCATAGCGACCCCTCCTTGGGTTTCCGAGGCAGTATCACTACAGAAGTAGGATTGCCCAACCTTCCTTCCGAGGAGTGGCCTATAGCTTTGAACCGCCAGCCTTCTGGTTAGCAGTCAAGTGCCTTAGGCACTATGTTTCCGAGGCAGTATCACTACAGAAGTAGGATTGCCCAACCTTCCTTCCGAGGAGTGGCCTATAGCACTGGACAAATCAGCTGCAAAGGACCTCTTTCAAATGCTGAAGAGTGAAGATGTCTCCTTGAGGATTAAGTTGTGCCTGACACAAGTTATGGTATTTTCAATCACCTCATATGCATGTGAGAGCTGTTGTTGTTAGGTGCCCTGAGACATCTCCCACTCATAGGGACCCTATGCACAGCAGAGTGAAATACCGCCCAGTCCTGAGCCAGCTCCATGATTCTTGCTATATCTTGAACCCTTAGGCACTGCCACCAGATCAATCCATGTTGTTGAGGACCTTCCCCTCATTCATCGACCCCTCCACCTTACCAAGCATGACATCCTTCTCCAGGGAATGGTCCCTTCTGACAGCATGACCAAAGTATGTGAGACGACATCTGGCCATTCTTATCTTCAAGGATCATTCTGGCTGCACTTCCTCCAGGACAGACATACTAGTTCTTTTAGCAGTACACAGTACTTTTAACATTCTTCTCCAACAGCGAAGCTCAAAAGCATCAATTCTTTTTCTGTCTTCCTTATTCATTGTCCAGCTCTCACATGCATATGTGGTGATTGAAAATACCATAGCTTGTGTCAGGTGCACTTTAATCCTCAAGGAGATAACTTTGCTCTTCTGCACTTGTAAGAGGTCCTTTGCAGCCAATCTGCCTAGATGTGAGGGCTCAAAAATGAATAAAATGACCTAAGAAGAATTGATGTTTTTGAGCTGTGGTGTGGTGAAGAATGCTGAAAGTACTGTGAACTGATGAAACAACTAACAAGTCAGTCCTCGAGGAAGTGTATCCAGAATGCTCCTTGGAGGCATGAATGGCTAGACTTAATCTCACATACTTTTGTCATGTTGTCTGAAGGAACCATTCCTTGGAGAAAGATGTCATGCTTAGTAAGTTGGAGAGTCGACTAAAGAGGGGAAGGCCCTCAATCTGAGATGGATTGGCATGGTGGCAGCAGCGATGGGCTCAAGTATAGCAGGGATCAGGTAGCTGGATCAGGGATCAGGCAGTGTTTCATTCTGCTGTGAATAGTGTCGCTATGAGTCCGAGTCAATTCGATGGCACCTAACAACAAAAACAGCAACATAATATGAGACAGGACAAAATAGTCATTTGTCTATCTTTAGTGCCTAGAAAGATTAGGCTCTAGCAGATAGTGCCTAAGGCACTTGACTGCTAACCAGAAGGCTGGTGGTTCAAACACATTAGCCACTCCTAGGAAGGAAAGTTGAATAATCCACTTCCTTAGTGATACTGCCTGGGAAACTCAAGGAGGGATCACTATGAGTCAGGTCCAATGCGAGAACACATAACAGCAACAGGAAAGATTGGACAATCTACTTCCCTAGTGGTACTGCCTTGGAAATCTAAGGAGGGGTCATTATGAGTCAGAATTGACTTGACCGCAGTGAAGTTTTTTTTTTTTTTTTTTTTATTTCTAGCATATAAATCATACCCAAACCATTCTTATTAATATTGAATTGATTCTGGATCTCATAGTAACCCCATAGGACAAAATAGAAGGGTCCATAGGGTTTTCAAGAGTGTCAATTTTTCAATTTTTATAAAAGTAGACTCCCACATCTTTCTCCCATCCAGCTGCTGGAGGATTCAAACAGCCAATCTTTTGATTAGCAACCAAGCACTTAACCCCTGTGCCACTAGGGCTCCTTACAATATAAACAATACTATATAAATCATTTCTAGGAAGACAGAAAACACTTTTCCTCTTATTTTATTTTGTCCAATCGTAATATTATCTGATATTTAATAAATATAAAATCAATAAAATAACGATAGATACTGTGTTTAGGAGTTGAGCTTTTTTATTCTTCAATGATATATTTGAATGAAACTCTTTCAACTTCCTTAGTTATTTCCATTACATATTAACCTGTAGTGTGAAGGGAAGGACCATTTAAAATAACTATTTATACTTTAACTGCTTTTAATACATGCCAAGACATAATAACCTATAAATAAAACAAAAATTGATCAATGTAATCTTTGTTTTCACATTATTTTATTAAATTATAAGACACTTTAGATACTACAGATTTTAGTTTTGAAATTCTCATGGGGTGTTTTAAAACATTATATTTCTCTTCTTGTATTTCTTGTCTTTTTGTTCATGATGAATACTTTTTCTTAAACATGGACTATAGCTGCAAAAATTTTTGTTGTTGTTGTTAATTTCAACATCTGATTTTTTTTGTGAGAGTGGGTTATATTGTCCTGGTTCTTACTAGGCCAAATATTGCTTACGTATCTTAGATGTTATAAATATTATATATATTGTATAGTAGATTTTGTTGTATTTTTTTCATTGAGTTAATTATTTTCTTTTAGCAACAATTTATATGCTTGGACTCACACTGCATTCTGTCAAATGGTATCTCTGATCTCAGTTTAGATCTTTTAACTTTAGCTGAGGATTGCCCCACAGATATCCATAATTCATGGTCAGTCAGAGGTAAGGGAAGGGTTAATCAACATAAATTAGGTTCCATCTCTTTGGCTCTCATATTTCCAGAAACCCTCTCACTTTCCAATATCTATAAGGTGTTGATTTTCTGTATGTTGTTGTTGTTGTTTGCCGTCGAGTCGGCCCCAACCCATAGCGACCCCTCCTCGGGTTTCCGAGTATCACTATGGAAGTAGGATTGCCCAACCTTCCTTCCGAGGAGTAGCTGGTGGGTTTGAACCGCCAGCCTTCTGGTGAGCAGTCAAGTGCCTTAGGCACTATGCTACCAGAGCTCCTTGATTTTCTATATAGATTTAGTTATAAAATATCTGGAGACTGCCTCCTTTTTTCTCCCTTATTTTCAATATCTTCATATAATTTTTTTTAACAAAAGTTTTTTTTTTTTTTTTTTTTTCTGGGGTTCATAGTAGTTATCTATGGAAGGACTGGCCTGGATATACTAAATCCACTCTTATGGAAGAAGAATCAGTGTCTAGTAAAATGTTTTAGAAAATTGCAGGAAATCCAACAGTAAAACAGTAACTTATAAAACACTTTATATTATATTGTGTACCTGTTCAGTTGATACAGTATGCTAGATTTATTTCTAAATCAAGAAAATGTGAACAGAATGCATACTAGTAAGTCATAATGGGGAAGGGATAGACAAAACAAGGAGAAAGAAGACTCTTCTAACAATGTACAGAAATCTACTGAATTTTACCTGTCTTGGCTGTCTGACTGAAAATCTCAACTTTGTACTTCAACTGAAGAAGGCTACTGAGCCTTGTTTGGTTATCTCCTCCCATCTGTGGATGGGAAAGTCTCAGCAGGCTATAAGATCAGGCAAAATATTAAGACTCTACTTGTCTGTTTTACTATCCCTGGAATCACTGTACCATAATGCTTATTGCCCAATGACTGAACTCCCTTTTTTTTTTTTTCATCCATTCCATTGATTCGGTGGTATGCTTAAGGCAGAAGTTTAAATCTAGTCCTTGTTGGTTCATAATCTTGGAAGGAAAATCTGAAATGTTATTCAAATTTAAATTAAATAAAAATACAAAATCACCTTGAAGCACTGGTTAATAAAATTTCATGTTTAGTTTTCTATTCATTAATGTTTAAATATTATATATAATAAAATTGATTAAGCATCTCTGGTGGTGCAGTGGTTTACATATTGACTGCTAACCAAAAGGTCAATGGTTTGAACATACCAGCCGCTCTGAGGAATAAGGATGAGGCAGTCTGCTTCCATAACAATATACAATCATGGAAGCCCAATGGGTGTTACAATGAGTTGGAATTGATTCAATGGCAGTGAGAATAATAAAATTGTCTTAAAGACAGTTATCTTTAAATTATAAGATCATACATTTATCTTAGAGAAGTGAAGAAGGTCATCAGATTGATGTCACAGGTTTAAAAAGATTTTTACTCTGTACTTGTGTTGTAGGCAATATTCTTAGCTCACATCTCTGTGGGGCACCTCTATTTACCATGAGATTACTATGACATTTTGAGAATACCTTGAAGCAAATTTTTCATTAAAGCTGATAGAAAATGTGCGGACACAGCAAGGATCAATTATATTTACTGTGTTAAATGAGATATTAATGGAGAGATCTCATTTTAGTTTATAACAGGAGTAGTTTGCTAGCATGTCTTCTAACCAGAAATCTGGCAGTTCAAACCACCAGCCACTTCTTGGAAGGTAGATTGGACAATCGACTTCGGTGGAGATACCGCCTTGGAAACCCAAGGAGGGGTCGCTATGAATTCACTCGAAAGCAGTGAGCTTGGTTGTCGCTCTTGCTGTTATTGTTCTTGTTATGTACCATCAAGTCAGCCTTAACTCAAAGCAAGGCTGTCAGTAAAGACATTTTATTCTTCCAGAAAGACAGCAAATAGTTCTTCTTTCTTCACACTCCTGCTTCTTATACTTGTTCATTTCCTTGTATTTTTCCTCTTTCTTCTTTACTTTCTTTTTCTTGGAAAGTTAATCAGATTTAATTACTTGCATGCTGAAAACCATTCAGGGCCTCCCTGTCTCACTTAGAATAAAAACCAAAATATTTAGCAGATACTAAAATATCCTGCTTAAAGGGGGCAAAAGATGGCATCCTACTATCACACTCTGTCCAATCCCTTTGCCACAGAGACCTGGAACAATTGAGTTAAATGGATACAAATGATGATCCTGGATTTCTAAGCATGATACGAGAAAATAACAAATTAGATTGAGTGTTGATTGGAAAGGGAAACAGAACAAGATCAGTGACTAGAGAGAGAGAAAAGACTGGGGACAGATGAAGCTTGGCCATTTTGACTACACACACAACCGACACAGACAAGAAGGGGCAAAAAAAAATAAAATAAATAAAAACTTCATGGAATCCACACAGTGTAGATAGATTGGGAGGAATTGAAGGTCATCAAAAGATGTGAGGGAATTGGGAGAGGAACATACAGGGCAGTGGGTCAGATTTACAGTGTCACTGGCAGCTGCAGAGAGAAGAGGAAGAGAGAAAGGGAATCAAATAATCCACTACTGGTAGACACTGGTTTTGGGGCTAGTGAAAAGCCTGTATTGTGGTGGTTGAAGAAACTGGTCTCAAGAAAATATCTCACTTGATTGAATCTGGGCAAGAACTACATAAAAACCCACGTATGGCCAGAAGGGTGCTACACTCACGGCAGTGACTAGAGATTGGAAAGATACACTTTCTGATACAACAAACATATACCTTCCCTCTGCATAGGGGTAAATATTCTTTTATTACCACAAACCAAGTGACCATAGAAGCCCCACTCTTACCCACCCCAGTTGCTGGACACTTCCACCTCTAGAGGCCTGAATCAGAGGTGAAGCTCATTTGCTGGGTGGCTAAGGCACTAAGAGACCTTTCTCACACTGAATAAAAGATATACTGTTCTGCAGCCTTCTGTCTCAGGGAGGCCCACTCACACCAGGAACCTCCCACCTATGTGAATGGAAAGACTTCAGAGTAGTATTTCACTAGAGTCTGAGTAAGAGCTAGTTAAATAGCTGCCTGTGCCCACAGAGGTGCCAGACTTTTGTCAGTGAATTGTAGTTGGTGAGCTACACTATTCATCCTTAAAAGTATAGCTTCCCTGCAAGTAGGGGTAAAACACCTCACCATCACCACCAAGCCAATGGACAAAGAAATCTTGTAATCACCCACAGCAATCCACCCCAAACAGACCCACCTGCTATGTGCATCACTAGTTGATCTTTCTTACACTGAGCACAAGAGGCATACACCTCCAGCCTTCTGTATTGATGGTGTTCACTTCAACTAGGCTCTTTTCACTTCTGTGAAATTCACACTAGTGGATTAGGGCTTTCTGACATACCTTCACATCTGCCTGCTCCCAGGGCTGCCAATTGACTACAATAATAATGATAATAATAATAATAATAACTCCCTCCTTCTCAGTTACCTTATTTTTTCCTTATTTCTCTCCTTTCCTTTTCCCCAATTTTTCATATATTTTAACTGTTCATTCCTTCCTCTGACTCTTTGCTTTCTTACATTTTGCCAAATCATTCATCTCAACCATTACTCTTTTTCTTTTTAATTTTCTATATTTTTATATTTTGTTTTCATTTGATATTTAAAATTTTTTATCTTCTTTTTTTTCTTCACCTTTCCAACAGAAGGAAGGCATTAACTCCCCACTAATTAGCCATTTCTACTGAACTGATTACCTCACCCAAAAAATGAGCACCACCTCCAGCTCCTACAACTATGGATCAATGACAGACATTGAAAAAAAACCCGATCATTTCCAACTACAGCTACACTTCATCACAAACAAACACCTACACTCACATTCCCACCAGTTTCTCCACCAATCCAGAAACAGCTGGGGAGTGACCTAGTGGTTCTAAGCCAACAAGAAAATGACACCTGCCCCACACTTCCAGATGCATCAAAACAAAGCCAAAAAAAAAAAAAAAAAAAAAAAACCCACTAGGGTGAAACAAAGAACACATAATCAACAAATGAAAACAACAAATTCAAGATGTCTCAGAGACAACAAGACAACTTCAATTCAAACAAAGAAACAGAGTGATATAGCAGAAGAAAGTGATCAAAATATAGAACTAAGAAATCTCTTTGAGGAAGAACAAGTAGTAGAAGTATCTTATAAGGAGTACAAAAGATATGCCAAAATGCATACCGAAACCAAAACCAAAACCAAATTCACTGCCATCGAGTAGGATCTGACTTGTAGCGACCCCTCCTTAGCTTTCCGAGGTGGTATCACTACAGAAGTAGATTGCCCAACCTTCCTTCTGAGGAGTGGCTGGTAGGTTTGAACCACCAGCCTTCTGGTTAGCAGTCAAATGCCCTAGGCACTACATTACCAGAGCTCCCAACAAAATACATGTTGTTGTTGCTGTTATGTTAGAAATCATACAAAAACAGATTTAGAAACCTATAAGATCAACACTAAAATTATGGAGATAGGTAAAATAATGGAAGGCCAAAAGAGTAGAATTCACTGGCTGAATAACATATCCCAAAAAGAAGACAAAGCCCTTAACACCAGTTTGTATTAGGGAAAATCAGAAAAGAGAATGAAGAGAAATGAAGAAATCCTAAGATTTATATGAGATTATATCAAAACATATTGCATATGTCTGACTGGAATTCCATAACAAGAAAGACAAAAATAAAAATAAACTGAGAAAATTGTTGAAGACTTGCTAGCAGAAAATTTCCCCATTGTCATGAAAGACAAAAAGATACCCATCCAAGAAATTCAATGAACCCCATACTTTACAGACAAGAAAAAGTCAACAGGACATTTCTAAAACTAAAGTCAAATAAAGAATTGTGACAGCAGCTGAGGAAAAAAATGGAATAATACTTACAAAGAGCTACCAATAAGATTTAACTCTGATGTCTCAGCAGACACAAGGCCAGAAAGCAATGGAATGACATACATAAAATCTTGAAGAAAAATAATTGCCAACCAAAAATCATATACAACAAAACTGTTCCTTAAATACAATGGTGAAATTAGGACATTCCCAGACAAATAGAAATTTAGGGACTTTGTGAAAACCAGAACAATCCTCTAACAAATGCTAAAAGGAGACCTTCCAATAGAAGACAACAAATTAAGATTAAGACATATGACAGCACCACTCAGAAACCAACACAGAAAGAGAATTCTCAAATCTAAAACAGGCTTACAAAATGAAAAAAAAGAGACTACCAGAGGAGTCACTCTGTAAATGATACCAACTACAAAGCAAATAGAGGAAATAAATAGTATAATTACAAAAGTTCCAAATGGAGAAGAAATCAGGATGATATCAATATAGAGCAGACTGTTCCAATCTTAAGGAGGTTAAAATTTACTACAGGGTAACGACAAAGAAAATTAATAAGCCTTCTGACTGAAATAAGAAAGAATAAAATCACAAAGATTTTGAAAACACAAAGGAGTAGTAAATACAGGAGATCAACAATAATGAAGAAATGGAAAAGGAAACTCATTAACAAAATGAACTCAGCACAGAAAAATATTCAATGCAAAGAAACAATAAATACTACAAAAAAAAAAAAAAAAAAGTGGATGACAGGAGTAAATTTGTGCCTATCTTTAATTACACTGAATGTGAATGGATTAAATGCACCAGTCAAGAGAAAAGCACTTGCAGATTATGTAAGAAAATAAAACTCATCAACATGCTGCCTACAAGACACACACCTTACACACAAATATAAAAATAAATAAAAAATCTGGGAATGGAAAAACATATATATCAAGTTAAAAGCAACAACAAAAAAAGTGAGAGTGGCAATACCAGTTTTACCATAAAATTGACTTCAAGGCAAAAACCAGATATGGGACAGAGAAAGGCATTATATGATTATAAAATTGACCAAGAAAACAAAGCCATAATAAATAAATGCTGTTGTTGTTGTTGTTATGTGTCATCAAGTCAGACCTGACTCATAGAGACTCCTCCTTGGGTTTCTGAGGCAGTATCACTATGGGAGTAGATTGCCCCATCTTCCTTCTGAGGAGTGGTTGGAGGGTTTGAACCGTCAGCCTCTGGTTAGCAGTCTAGAGCTTTAGGCACTAGGCTACCAGAGCTTCTTTATAAATATATAGGCACCTTATAAAATAGCTCCAAAATACATAAAGCAAACATTAAATGAGTAAAAAGGAGAAATAAACAATTCTACAATAGTAGTAGGAAACTTTAACACACCACCTCTGATAAAGCACAGAACAACTACAAAAAAACTCATCAAAGACACAGATGATCTCAACAACACAATTAATGAGCTTAACCTTATAAGCACATACAGAACACTCCACCCAGTAAAAACTCAAAATACATTGTTTTCCAGAGCACATAAATCATCTCCAGAATAGAGTATTTGTAGGCCACATAACAAGCTCAATATACTACAAAGACATCAAAATACTACAAAGCATTTTCTAAGAACACAATGCTAAAAAATTAGAAATCAGTAATTGGAAAAACAAGAAAAAATCAAATATATGAAACACCATAACATACTGCTCAAGAACCATTGGGTAACAGAAGAAATCAAGCACAAAAAAAAAAAAAAAAAAAAAAAAAATCTTAGAAACAAACAAAAGTGAAAACACAATATAACAAAACCTTTGGGACACAGCAAAACAGTACTCAGAGGTCAATTTATAGCAGATAATGTACACAAAAAAGAAGAAAGAAACAAAATCAACACCTTATGTTAATAACTCCAATAATTCTAAGAGCAACAAAAGAAGTCTACGTTTTCTAGAAAAAATGAAATAATAAAGATCAGAGCAAAAAAGAAGCAGAAAACAAACAAAAAAATAGAAAAATTATCATGACTTGAAGCATGTTCTATTAAAGATTAACAGAATAGACAAATCAATGTCCAATTTAACTAAAAAAAAGAAAGAGAAGTTGCAAGTAGCTTGAATAATGAATGAAACAGGAGACATCACAACAAAACCAATTGAAGAGAAAGGATAATAACAAAACACTATGTAGAACAGTAGTCCAATATACTTGAAAGCTAGAAGAAAAGTTCAAGAAACAGAAGACCTACCTAAACTAACACAGATTGATGTAGAATTTGAACAGACCCAAAACA
>NW_006922232.1:256729-258071 GCF_000298275.1 Orycteropus afer afer | reverse complement strand
AAAAAAAAAAAAAAAAAAAAACAGTCCTCATCCAAATGGCTTCATTGTAGAATTCTAGCAAGCATTCAGAGAACGGCTGACACTTAGCCTATACTCAAACTATTCCAGAACATGGACAAGGATAGCTCACTCCTAAATTCATTCTATCAAGCAAGCATAACCCTGATGTCAAAACCAGGTAAAGATGCCAGTAAAATAGAGCATTACAGATCAATATCCTTCATGAATATAGCCACAAAATTCTTCAACAAAATCCTAGCCAATGGAATACCACCATATACCAAAAAATAATATACCATGACTAAGTGAGATTCATACCTGGTATGCAAGCATGTTCAACATTAGAAAAACAACCAACATAATCCATCACATAAATAAAACCAAGGAAAAAGATCACATGTTCATTTCAATAGATGCAGAAAAAACATTTGATAAAATCCAGCACCCATTCTTGATAAAAATTCTCAGCAAAATAGGAATAAAAGGGAAATTTCTCAACATAATAAAGGGAATATATGCAAAATCAACAGCCAACATTATTCTAAATGGTCAGAGACTCAAAGCATTCCCTTTGAAAATGGTAATACATCAATGATATCATCTATCACCAATGCTCTTCAATATTGTGTTAGAAATCCTTACCAGAGCAATAAGGAAATAGAGAAATAAAAGTTATCCAAATTAGCAAAAAATAAGTAAAACCATGTCTATTTGCAGATGACATGATCCTTTACATAGAAAACCAAAGAAACACAGAGGGAAAAAAAAAAAAAAACTACTGGAATGAATTGAAAGATTCAGTAAAATGGCAGAATACAGGACAAACATACAAAAATCAGTTGCATTCCTTTATATCAATAAAGACATCTCTAAAATTAAATAAGAGAAACAATACCATTTACAATAGCTACCGGAAAGGTACACTACTTAGGAATACAATTTATAAGGGACACAAAAGACCTATGCAAAGAAAACTACAAAACAGTATGACAAGGAACTATAAGAGGCCTACATATGTGGAAGGAGCACTGGTAGTATATTGCCTAAGACACTTGACTGCTAACTACAAGGTTGGCAGTTCAAACCGACCAGCAACTCCTTGGAAGGAAGGGTGGGCAATCTACTTCCATAGTGATACCACCTTGGAAAACCAAAGAGGGGTTGCTATGGGTCAGGTCTGACTTGAAGGCACATAACAACAACCACAACAATTTTATATGGTGTGTTAGGCTAGGTTCTCTAAAGAAGCAAAACCAGTAAAGTTTATAAACATATATAGAGAAAGATAAATTTATCTTAGGAAAATGGCTCACACACTTATGTTGTTGTTGTTGTTGTTGTT